>NC_133383.1:24880530-24907292 GCF_049309525.1 Garra rufa
ACCACAAAACCAGTCATAAGTGCAAATTTGTCGAAATTGAGATTCTTGCGTCATCTGAAAGCTGAGTAAATAAGCTTTCCATTGATATATTGTTTGTTAAAATAAGACAATGTTTGTCTGAGATACAGCTATTTGAAAACCTGGAATCTGAGAGTGCAAACAAATCTAAAAATTGAGAAAATCGCCAAATGTTGTCCAAATGAAGTTCTTAGCAATGCATATCACTAATCAAAAATCAAGTTTTTATATATTTATGGTAGAAAATGTACAAAATATCTTCATGGAACATGATCTTTACTTAATATGCTAATGATTTTTGGCATAAAAGAAAAATCGATAATTTTGACCCATACAATGTATTTTTGGCTATTGTTACAAATATACCTGTGCTACTTAAGACTGGTTTTGTGGGCCAGGGTCACATATATAGAAGTAAATCTGAGTATATAAATGTAAATCAGAATATAGTTATAATTCTAAATATATAAAAGTAAATAAGATCATATATTTAGAAATCGAAATATATAAATGCAAATCAGAATATATAGAAGTAAATCATAAATAGAAGTATATAAATGTAAATCCAAAAACACAGTTATGTCTGAATATATAGATACAAACCGTAATATAAAAATGTAAATCATAAATATCTAGAAGTAAATCTGAATACATAAATATAAATCTGATTATATATAAGTAAATCTCATTATATAAATGTAAATCAGAATATATAGTTATAATTCTGAATATATAGATACAAATTGTAATAAAAAGTAAATAAAAAAATATAGAAGTAAATCTCAGTATATAAATGTAAATCAGAATATATAGTTATAATTCTGAATATATAGATACAAATTGTAATAAAAAGTAAATAAAAAATATATAGAAGTAAATCTGAGTATATAAATGTAAATCAGAATATATAGTTATAATTTTGAACATATAGAAGTAAATCTGAATATTTAGAAATTTAAATATACAAATGTAAATCTGAATATATAATTACAAGTCTTAACATATAGATACAAATTGTAATATAAAAATGTAAATCATGAATACATGGAAGTAAATCTGAATATATGTAAATCAGAATGTATAGTTAGAACTCTAAATATATAAAAGTAAATCAGATTATTTATTTAGAAATCTGAATATATAAATGTAAATCAGAATATATAGTTATAAACCTAAATTTATAGCTACAAATTGTAATATAAAATGTAACTCAAGAATATATAGAAGTAAATCTGAATATATAACTATACAAATTGATACAAATTGTAATGTAAAAATGTAAATCTTGAATATATAGAAGCAAATCTGAGCATATAAATGTAAATCACAATATATAGTTATAAGTCTGAATATATAGATACAAATTGTAATGTAAAAATGTAAATCATGAATATATAGAAGTAAATATATTTAGATTTACTTATATTAGACTTATTAGATATATTTAGACTTAACGATATATTCTGATTTGTATTTAGTTATTCCCATTTGTATCTATATATTTTTATATTCAGAATTACCACTATATATTCTGATTTACTTCTATATAGAGGTGCAACGGATCGTAGATGATCCGTACGGACCAGCCCCCACGGTTCGGCAGGCATGTGATTCGCGGATTAACTGTTAAATTTATCCATCATAGAGTAAAAGTTTATAATTTGCACGTTTTGTCTTGCCAATTTACCCATTCAAACAATTTTAAACCATTGCTGCATTGCGCGCTGTTATTTTTTGTTTTTACCGCTGCCGCACACACCTGAAGCGAGCACGCGCACAGAGAGAGAGAGCGAGGCGCGATTCAAACTGCGCGATTCACAGATTGATTCCTCTTTAACTTCTCTTGAACGGGAAACATACATACAAAGTTATGTTTAAATACCCGTTGTTTTATTCTGGTAAACGCAGTCGGTTATGTCTTCAGTGAACCGAAGCAGCTGAGAAAGAGATGCGTGCCAGTATTAGGTACGTGCATTAGGCCTTAAAGAGACAGCATCCTATAAATACCTGCAGTGAGAAGCACTAGTTATTTTACAATGAATTATTAAATTTCTGCACCTGAATACTAGTATTATTGATTTTATTAGTAACTTTATGTTGTATTCATCTACACTTGTCATTTGTGTAATTGTTCTTGTTTTGTTACTGACTTTATTAGTTCAGCTAGTTTTTGCTGTGGATTAGAAGTACTTAAAGCATTCAGTAATTAATAAACAACAAACTTTTTTTGTTTTGTTTGTTTTTTGCTGATCCGAAAAATGATCCGATCCGTGACTCAAAATCCGTGATATGATCCGAACCGTGAGTTTTGTGATCCGTTGCACCACTACTTCTATATGTTCAGAATTATAACTATATATTCTGATTTACATTTACATATTCAGATTACCTTCTATACACTGGGCAAGATTTAGAATGTTTAAAAATAAATCAATCAATTCAAAATCCTTAAAATCTACCAAAAAAAAAAATCATTTTTTTCTGACCAATTTTGAATTTTTTTTTTTTTTTTTTTTTTTTTGTAGATTAAGGATTTCGAATTGATTTATTTTTAAACATTCTAAATGTTGCCAAGTGTTTTTCAAAAATTCTAAAAAGCAAATACAAAAAAGCTATTGTATTGTGTTGGCTATGCACATGCTATGAAAATTTGCCCAAAATAACAATTTTTAAACGATTAAATAATAATAATAATAATAATAATAAAAACCTACATAATTTAATCATAGTAAATAATAACACTGCATAGCGACAGCTGAACACATATAGCTATATTAGCCAAAATATTTAAAAACACCCAAGTTTGACAAGGGATTTATAAAACTGCATGAATGATGGGTAACGCTTCTGTGTGGGTCTGCTGATCATCAGCTGCTGGTGGAAAGCAGGCAGCCGCTCGATGTGAGGGTTTCAGTTAGCTGTCAGCGTTTGTCATGACTGGGCTGATGGCTGATGTAAATCTAAGTGGGGAGTGAAGAGCCCTGACGAGCGCTGAGGGACGTGATTGAGCTCTGTGCCTGGGGCCCGTCATCCAATACTCCCATGACACCATCTCTCTTGGGGTGCCACGAATGGTAATGGGGAAAAAATTGCCATGACAGACTTGAAGGATAGGATGTGGCAAAATCTCATTTCATTCTCTTGATAACGTTTACACACACACACACACGCGCGCACGCTCTGGGTTTCTAAAGAGCTGAGCTTACATTCTTGTTTAAAGGTGAAGTACTCCGTGAGATGCCGACACTCGTGGTTGCCTCTGAGGAGGAAGAGGGTGGTCGGGTGGTTGATCTTCAGGGCCCACAGATAGAGCACACACTGCAAATGCAAACAGAAAAAGCATGTTAACAAAATACACAAGGCACAATAATACTATAATATATCGCTATTTTGTTTCTCACAATTGCACTGAAACTTCTGGGTTTTTTTTGTGTGTATGCTCAAATAATGAAAATCCAGGACATTGAAACTAACCACACTGAGAAAAATTGGTTTGGTTAGAGTTGTTTATTAAGCACTAAACTAGACATCCTGCAGACTAGGTCTGTCTTGTACATTTGGTTAGATTTGTAACATGCATCACAATGCTTTTCACATTATAAGGTAGTTGCAGTTACCCAGTCCTAAGCATCAGTATGGCCTATGTGTTAAAGAGACTGATATCCAAGTGAAAATGAAACAAATATATGTTCAGTCAAATCTAAACAAACACAATACTGCTGAACACAACTATTAGCACTCTAATTCAGCTCCAAATAATATGCTGGAAGGCCACGGACACAGCAGGTTCAGTGTTTAAGAGGATTATACCTGCATTACTCCTGATATTTTATTAAAGGAATAGATCATTGAAAAATGAAAATCATTGTATTAAAACAGCACACTCGCATACACTGTATGCAAATTTTCTTCATGCATAGAATGGCAAATGAAGTCGGCCATTAAAGTATTCCATGACTGGTATAAAAGAGCACACTGTTTGAGATGGAAGGACAAGTCAGCCTAATTGCTCACAGTCATATTACTCATTTTATAAGACTAAGAGTTTAGATATTTTTCCACAAAACTGGACTGGATGCAATTGTTTTTGTATACATTTTAAATTAATATTATTTTGTATTTATTTCCAAGATGACAACTGGACCAATACACATTGTTCTCTGTGATGTTTTGTTGATTTACACGTCACTTAAATTAACATTTAATAAATTATAAATCACATCCACGCAAATACAAAAACATATTGCTAAAAATACTTTTCGTTGAGTTGGTAAACAGTTTATAGTCAGTAATTTTTTTTGTTGGTTTTTTTTTTTTTTTAATGAATTTGATGCATTCAATTGTTCTTTCAAACCTTCTATTTACAGAATCAGTTTTCACATGAATATTAAGGAGCACAACTGTTTTCAACATTAATAATAAGAAACCAAAATATTAGAATGATTTTTGAAGGACCATGTGACACTTGAGACTGTAGTAGGGCAAATCCAGCATTATGGATGTGACAAACGCTTTAATGCTTTTTTAGAGAAAGTATGTGTTACCAATATACCGAACCATCCGTTTATATTTTAATAAACCCTTGTTGATAGAGTCTAAACATCAGAAATAGTCTATGCACAAGTTTTCTATGTTAAAAAGGGAAATAATCATGTGGCAAAAAGGACACCGTTTTTGAGAGACTGCATATTTTGTAGGATTCCTGCTAATTAAAATGCACAAAGCAGACGCAATAATACTCAACAAATAGAGAAGCGAAGGCTCTTCAGAGAAAATATAATTGTTACTTTACTTTAATTTTGATGTGTCTATTTATGAGGAATATGTTATGGACGTGACAAGCCTGATAATAGCACTTACCAGACTATGGAAAATCATGCACTAAAAGTACTTAAAAAAATGTTTTAAAAACTTTTAAGAGAGACCTCACATGGGTATTTGACATCAGTGCTATTAGTATAGTAAAAGCCTTTAGTAAAAACTTTATTTCTTTATGCTAAGGTTGACATTTGCATGAAATTACCCAGTAATGATGCTGAAAGTTTCAGCTTTGCATCACAGGAATAGATTTCATTTTACAATATAAATATTAAAAGAGAAAATCTTGTTATATTTTACAATATTACTTCTTTTTTTTTTACTGTATTTTTGGTTGAATAAATGCAGCCTTGGTAAGCATAAGAGACTTCTTTCAAAAACATTAAAAAAATCTTACCGATCCCAAACTTTTTGAAAGGTATTTTAGTTTTTAGTAACTGCATATAGTAAGTTATTCCTTAAAGGATTAGTTCACTTCCAGAATAAAAAAATTCCTAAATATGTACTCAGCCCTAAGAAATCCAAGATGTTCATGTCTTTCTTTCTTCAGTTGAAAAAAATAAATAAATAAAGGTTTTTGAGGGGAACATTCCAGGATTTTTCTCCATATAGTGGACTTCAATGGGGTCAACGGGTTGAAGGTCCAAATTGCAGTTTCAATGCAGCTTCAAATGGATCTACATGATCCCAGCCGAGGAATAAGGCTCTTATCTAGCAAAACGAATGGTCATTTGCAATAGCTATGCGATGCATGGTTAGTTCTTCATCTGTGTACTTCGGTGCAAACAGGTATAGTAGAGCACAAAACTTAATCTCATTTTCTCCGCCAACTTCAAAATCAGTCGACATTGTTGTTTTACCGTTTTTTATAAAGAGCGTTTGACTTTCTTTGCACGTTAGCTTTGTAAACACTGGGGCGGTACTACATATACAAAAATGACCATTTCACTAGATAAGACCTTTGTTTCTCAGCTGGTGGGATTGTGTAGAGTCCTTTGAAGCTGCACTGAAACTGCAATTTGGATCTTCAACCCGTTGATCCCCACTGAAGTCCAATATATAGAGAAAAATCCTGGAATGTTTTCCTCAAAAACCTATTTGACTGAAGACAGACAGACATGAACATCTTGTATAACATGGGGGGTGAGTAAATTATTAAAGAATGTTTTATTCTGGAAGTCAACTAATCCTTTAAGCAGCAAGCTAGCATTCCACTCCGAACACAACCTTAGTCTACCATCAGCAGATAAGAACTTCAGAAACTGAAGCTGACGTACAACCCAAACATGCTGAAGCACTAGCACATCCGACAGAACACTGCGCTGTTGAGCAAGACTGATTTCAATCTTTTCACATTCATTTCTGATATCATCTCTCAACCCCAAGCTCTGAAACTGTGACTAAACTGGCTAAATTTATCATTAATGTTTGCTTCAAATTTAACCTGTCAGTCACTCTGCGTGGTCCATTAGCTCATCTCTACTATTCCATTAAACACCCACAAGGCCTTACGGTTCACACATGGTTAGATTAACCACAGAACACTGCTGCGTAACACTGAACAGGATTTCAGTGGTAATCTGCAGAATACACAATTCTTTCTCAATCCTCTCAGATCCTTTGCGTTTAGGATGCAGTTATATTTAAAGGGATAGTTCACCCAAAAATGTATGATTTACCAAATGATTTACTCACCCTCAAGCCATCCGAGCTGTATATGGACTTTCTTCTTTCAGACGAATACAATCAGAGTTATGTTAAAAAATGTCCTGGCTCTTCCAAGCTTTATAATGAAAGTGAATGGCTGTTGAGATTTTGAAGTACAATAAAGTGCATCCATCTATCAGAAAAAGTGCTCCACATGGCTCAGAGGGGTTAATAACTTTATTAACCGCAATCTCTAGCTTCCGCTAACTTTCCTACATGCGTACACGAGAGAGTGGTGTTTCAGCGGATGACGTAGGAGTAGCGTAAGCTTCAGTGAGAATATGCTAGTCTTGTGAAAACAAATTTTTCTTTACAGCAAAAGAAAAACAGTCTCCTATTGGCTTATATTAAAATCCTCAGACATTTTCCTTTACAAATCCTCATTTTGTACTTCTAATTCATGACCAGTGTTTTGTTTTGCTCTCTCCACTGCGCTTCATCACTTCTCATCCACTAAAACACCACTCTCTCATGAACGCGCATACGACATTAAGTGAAAGCCAGAGATTAAGGGTTATTAAGTTTTAAAAATGAACATTTTCTTGCGCAAACGCATCGATTTGCTTCAGAAGGCCATTATTAATGGCCGGAGCAATGTGGAGCACTTTTTATGACGCATAAATGCACTTTCTTGGACTTTAAATTCTCAACACCCATTTACTGCCATTATAAATTTTGGAAGAGCCAGAACATTTTTTAATATAACTCCGACTGCATTCGTCTGAAAGAAGAAAGTCATAAACACCTAGGATGGCTTGAGGGAGAGTAAATCATAGTGTAATTTTCATTGTTGGGTGAACTATTTCTTTAAAGAGGCCCAGCAGTGGCTGTTTCATCAAGCCCTACACTGAAAGAAATATTGAAAATGAAGCGTTCTCCACACTCTGGGTGTCAGGGTGGGGAAAGGTCTGGTGGCGTAACCTACGAAAGCGTTTGATGACTGCAGCGTCCCAGTCAGAGGGCATTAGCAGGTGGTGTGGCGGATGACTGAAGTTCAGTCCTTTGTGGTCTGTGATGTCCAGGGCAGGAGTAGGAACTCAGCGAGGCCTTTGTTGTGAAACACACACGCTTTCTTTCTATGCGTCTCAGGTGGCCGGTGGCCCTGGACCCTCAGCTGTGTTTGATGGTATTGAGCAGCGGTGTGTCCGCTCTCTTACGCTGCTTCTTTTAACCATGACATTTCTGCCGTCCCTGAACTTTGCAACCAAAGCGCGGTGCAGAGGTGGAAGCTTTTTGAGGACTTGCGCTCGGCATCCCATTCAGAGTGACACCAGACATCAAGGCCAACGATTTAAAAGACGCCAGCTGATAAACCGGACCAGAAGTTTTCTTTAAACAATTTACATGTAACTTGGTTGTTGAGAAGCGTGTTCTCTTGCCTGCGGGATGGCGGGATCAATAATCCTTTAATGCCATCTGCTTCATCATTGTGGCTGCTTTACAACGATGATACAGTGTTACAGGAAGAGGTGACATGCTGATTGCATCATCACAATGCATGCTGGTACAACAGAGGCTGTTTGAATTGTACTGCCACATGGCATCCTCTGAGGGCCAAGTTCTATTAGATGTGTCTACAATGAGCAAGATGTGTTCATTCGGCAAAGACGTGTTTAAAAGGCCTTGAAGTTTCAGAAGATTTTGTGTAGCAATGATAAAGAGGTTTGAGGTTTTTTAAAAAAAGGATTCAAAACAGATTTGGCTCCACTGACAACTTTAGTGGCAAACTAGTGATGCACACATTTTTACAGAAACAAATTATTTTTGGGAGGGATGCAGCAAATGTTTGGCAACTGAAATAAGCGAAAAGTGACGCGATCAAATGTCGGCAGTGTGGAAGCATTTAAAACTGTCAGAGAAAGATGCAAAAATCATTACAAGCAACAATAGCGAAAGACTGTTTAGTAACATCACATGTCTTTGATGAGAAGAGGAAGGGGTGGATGTTGCTGGTTACCGCATGATGACTGAAATTGCGAAATGGCGCATTTGTAGACCCCAGAGGGTTAAATCATTAGTAAATAATCTACAGAACGTTTCTAATACACGCACAAACTTTATGTATTCTGACAGCGCTGCATGAGCTAGTTAGCCAGGGTTCAAAGTCCAAAGCGTGAGGAAAATCTGCGCTGAAACAGAGTGATGAGAATCATTTATAAACCTGCTGCTGTCAACACTCAACAAAAAGCAGTACTGAGGTCTTCTTGTGGGTTTCCGCCAAAATAAGTCAACATTCATAAATGTTAGTATTTTAGTATTTTACAGTTGTTCTGTAAAATAAAATAAAAAATGAAGACAAAAATAATGATAATCATTATAACAGCTCTATTAATACATTTAACACAGTGTTCAAATTGGGATCTATAATATTGTCTAATGTTTAAAAAAAAAAAAAAGTCGCTTCTGCTCAGCAAGGCTGCATTTATTTGTACATTAAAACAAAAACACATGCCTGATTCAAGAAGGGTTTTTTTTAAAAATGGCTAAAGAAAATTTTTACTAACCTAATAATTTTAAGTTAAATTGTGCTTTGTTGCAAGGCTATAATGTCTACTAGAATGTTAAAAATGTTCAGTGTTAAGTAAATATTTTTAAATTGGTGTTTTGAAATAGATTTTTTTTTCTTTGAAAAGCAAGACAAAACTGTGGGAAGCACTTTTTGGCTACTTCATTTATGCAATGGTGGAAAAAAAATAAAAAAAATGGCAAAATAAAACAAAAAAACGTGATCAGTAATTGGCCTTTGGCCAAGTGTTCATTTTGTTAGGTTTCAGCCTCGGCCAAGAATTTTCATTTGGGTGCATCCCTAATTTTTACCTGTTTTTTGATTGTTTAACACAAACAATTTTTGTTACTTTTTGCTACATTTTTGGTCACTGAAGTGCATGCACACTGCTGACATGTCTACCTGTTGTAGCTAATCCACATTGTGTGCGAGAACACGGTCATAGTGCATCATCTTGGGAAGTGCTCATTTAAATGTCAAAAATTCAAATTTAAAAATTATTATTATTTTTTATATGTACTATTTATTTATTTTTGGGCATTGACAAAATATTTTTGGTTGGCCAAGTGCATCACTATGGTATTCTGTTGATTATTACAGAAAATAAGGTTTTGTCCACTAGTTATTTTTTAAAACAAATACATTTCTATACACTACAGCACTCCACAGACATTGAAAGCAGAAATGTGAAGCTATACGTTTGTTAATGCAGTATTGTTGAGTTTTATTACAAAAGGGAAAGCTGAAAAGTTGTCTGTTCCTTGAAATTAGTACTATTTTTTACTGTTACCAGGCAAAATAACCCTTCTCTTGCGAAAATTACCATATATACAGACAAAACGGTATGAAAAGAAGTGTAAAGATCACACTAGTCTCATGTCAGCAGCTATAAATATAACTTCTTGTGGCTTGAGGTTAAATAAAATGTGCATATTTTAATGCCTTTCCCTGCATAATGTCTCCATAGACTTCTAGTGTAAGTGCATTATTGTACATGCATTTTTTGTGAACAAAGGAGCAAGTTGAAATTATTTTCTATGGTAATGGATACTGCTGATCTTAAAGGGATAGTTCACCCAAAAATAAAAATTCTGTCATTTACTTAACCCTTATGTCGTTCCAAACCTGTAAGACCTTCCTTTATCTTTGAAAGACAAATTAAGATATTTTTGATGAAATCCGAGAGCTTTTTGATCCTGCATGGACAGCAACACAAGTGACACATTCAAGGCCCAGAAAGGTAGTAAAGAAATAAATAAAACAGTCCATGTGACATCAGTGGTTCAACCGGAATTTTATAAAGCTATGAGAATACTTCTTGTGCACAAAGAAAACAAAACTACTTACTTTATTCAACAATTTCTTTTCTTCCATGTCAGTCTTCGACATGCATAGTAGCACGCGTGTCAAGAACTGACAGGGAAGAGAAGACATTGTTGAATAAAGTTGTTATTTTTGTTTTCTTGGCAAACATTTTTAACAATGTCCTCACTACGTTTCTGGTCCTTGAACGTGGTACGCGTTGCAGTATATGCAGGGTCAGAAAGCTTGCAGATTTCATCAAAAATATCTTAATTTGTGTTCAGAAAATAAAGGTCTTATGGGTTTGGAACACCATGAGAGTGAGTAATGATACAATTTTGACTTTTGAGTGAGCTAATTCTTTCATATGTATTGAACCTATAGCATTTGTTTAATTATGCTTTAGGCATTACAGAAACACAGTTGTTTACTACTTAACCATATTTTACATAACTTGCAAACATTACAATAAAGGCCGGGACACACCAACCCGACGATCGGCCGTCTGGCCTCGTCGGGCAGTTGGTGGGTGTCAGTGAAGCGCGTCGGCTCTCGTCGGCTTTCGTTGGGCTCGCGTCGGCCAAAGTTTGCCCGATTCGACATGTCGGGCTTGTCGGGGCCGTCTGGGAAAGAAAGCGCCCTGATTGGCTGTTCAGACATCGAATCAGAGCGCGTGGAGGACTTGAACGTGAAGTGACGTAACAAGCAAAGGAAAGAGTCAAGAGTAGGGATGGCGAAAACTAAAAAAATTCTTGACCGACCACCGAGCCTCATTAGCCGGTTGAAACCGGTTAACCGATTAGTTTAAAATATGGTACGCTATTTGAAATAACAGCCATTTCGAGCCGCGCCTGCAATTTCGCAACTCTGTCGCATCTCTCTGCCGCTCTGCCTCCCGCACACACACACACTGCCACTCACGTCACTTTTTTAAAATCCCAAACGCGGCGCCGAAGAGCTTGTTGTATGTAATCGTAGGACAAATGGCTCCTTAGTTTCAAATGGTTTGGGTACAAGGTGATCGCTTTGAAAATAAAGGCGTTTGTCTAGGTTAGAAGCTCATTTGAAACATTGCCACGGCTCATTTAAGAAAATGACAGCTCCGAAGAGACGCCGCTTTAGTTGAGGTAGTGCTAAGTTACTATATTTAAGCACTGTATCACACAAGTTGCAACTTACATCTGTCTCATTCTTTTTGGTGAAATGGTCCCACACACTACTTTTCTTTGCACGCTTCATCCTGTCGTCTGCCCTGGCTCTAACCTCGAGTGTTTTAGCCTGTTGCCTTTACTTTTCGCAAACCTTGTGAGCGCGCGAATCCAAACGCTGTGACCTCGCGCCAAATGTTTTTATTGGTTTATTAAGTACAAACAGGCGAGTTATGAAAAATTGAGTGTGAGGGATAATTTGTTCACTTAACACAAAAAGATGAGGAATGAGATGGCTAACTGTAGTAGCGTATAGTCCACTGTCTATAATAGCCTAATTTAGATATCACTTTTTTTTTAACCGACTACCGACAACTTTGACCGGTTAACGTTGATACGGTCAACCACCGGTCAAACGGTCATCGGTTAACATCCCTAGTCAAGAGGGAACCGGCTCGCTGTCATCATTTCGCAATTCGCACAATTCGAAACCAACTATGGCTGTGTGGAACGAAGCTATTGAAGACGAGCTGATCAATTTGATCCAAGACAGGCCAGCGCTGTACGACATAACGGAAAACGCTATGCAAACCGTGCGGCGGTTCTTCCGGGTTCTCTTCTTGGAATGAAAATACAGACTACTGCCATCTGCAGGTACGCCACGATATATCTCCTCACGCATGCGCAGAAAGCACCTTCTAGTTTGTAGTCGGCTTTCGTCAGTTCGGTGTGTTTGAGCTCAGTTTAATTGCCCAGACGCCCGCGGACGCAGCCGACTAGAGGCGACAAGACGGTCGGCTTTCATCGGCGCTAGTTGGTTGGCGTCGGGTTGGTGTGTCGCGGCCTTAACACTCACCTCAATACTGAAATAGCCTCGATCCACGTAGTCTCCCAAAAATAGATAGCGTGTATTGTGCGGGGAACCCCCCACCTCAAAGAGCTTCATCAGGTCAAAAAACTGCCCATGGACATCTCCGCACACTGAAGACAGAGAAAAAACACATTAAGACAAACACTTCAAGTTGAAACAACAAAAACAGAATGGCATCATTGAAAGGAGGAGGCCAAAATAAAAACATTAGAGAATTTTGTGGTAAGAAATGAAAAACATCAGACACTGTATCTTTATAAGCGCAAAAAATAGGATCAGAAATCTTAAACGAAAACCCCGGGAGTTAAGACTTGTATAGCTTAATATAACATAAATGCTGTCTCTTACTGAAATATGTAGTAGAAAACCCATGAAAGACTTGCGTTATTTAAAAAATCCACACCGTTTTACAAACATTTTGAACTATGGGGAGCACCATTATTTCAATGAAGTGAAATGGTTGCACTTAGTGAGATACTGGCGCAACCAACTCGGAAAAAGAAAATATTGATACAATGCCACATTGTGTGGCTTTTGCTTGTAATTTTTTAGTCGAAGGGCAACAAGAAAAGCGACGGAAGCCTTCACTACTTTTCCTAGTGATAAGAGGAGAAAAAAATGGGAAGATGCATGTGGACGAATAAAACTTCCTAAAGACCAGCGTCTTTGTTCTCTCCACTTCAGCCCTGATGCCTTTGAGGCTTTTAGTAGACCACAGCTACTAAAAGAGCTTAGAAACGGCAGAGACAAGAAAAGCTAGATGCCATTCTGGCAGGATGTAAACATGTCGACAAATGTTACGATGCCACAGCCACTGAAGGAGTTTCTCGGCGTGGCTTTTACTCAATATCCGAGGCGTTTAGACCCATTTTGAGGAAAATTGATGGGATGACATTTGGTTTAACCCTATGCTTATATCCATCGCTACATGTAAGCCCTTTTAGTAGCTGTAGTCTTTGTATCAGTATTTTATTTTCCAAGTTGTGTTGCGGTAAAAAAAGCAACAGGTCGCACCAGCGCAACCACAGTCCAAAATATGTATGAAACGATTTGGATTTTCTTTAAATAACGTGACTCGTTCATGGGTTTTCTACCACATATTTCAGTAAGAGACATTTATGTTATATTAAGCCACACACGTCATAACACCCAGGGTTCCCTTTAAGATCTGAGCAACTGAGGGTGCACAAATATTAAAACCGCTAAATGGAAGTGCACAAATACTAGGCCCACTCAAAACTGCTGAGTGAAACATATCAGTAGTGGTCACCACAAACAGGATGTGGCCAAACCAACCCTATTTCCGCTTAAACCTCCACAAGGTAAAACGTTATAGGCAGAAACACAATCTCAATTATTAACGCCACAATTTATTCGGTTTTCTCTTGCAAGCCAATTATCATGCACATAGTGTGTGAGAGATATGAAAAACATGAGAGAGTGCAAAGGGGGGTTGAGGGGGGGGGGGTGTGGAGAGACATGCCCATTTATATCCACACACCTGTTTGTGTGTTTGCTCGAGTATATGGCGAGTGCTGGGGGTTTTCCTGTGGCCTCCGCTGGGGAATTAAAGTGTGGGGGGGTGTGAGAGAGAGAGTCTAGGATGCAACTGTTTCTCTGACCTTTACAGAGCAACCACATTAGGGGTTGCTGTGGAAGACTAGCTCCATATGAAAATAATCACGCTCCGCTCGCTAGCTTGAGGATTACATGGGGGTCAAGACTAAATCTAAAAGATTAAGTATGATATCAGAGATGCCCGATCGAGTATCCGCAAAACCTTGAGGGTACTTTTATTAGTCTTAGATATCGATGTAATCACAGAGAACGCATGTGGGCAGAGACCATCGCCAATGGCCATCGTGTTTTTCTGTGATTGTACGGCATTAGGTGTAGTGAAGATCCTGTGAGAACCACATCCTGGATGTGAATCACGACAGGTTTGTAGCATCGCCGCACAGTGAGTCATCGAGTGCGCAACAGCCTACCTGTGATAGGGGCCTCCACTTCAAGCATGCATTTCTCGTGGCGGAGGATGTTGGCACCGTCATTGATGATGCGCAGGGCCGCGTCTTCCTCCAGGCGGCCCTCTTTGACCAGGTGGCTCTTCAAAAGCTCCACCTTGGGCTTGCCGTCCTCGTACAGCTCTTTCATGGTGAGCCGCGTTGTGGGAGGGTACGGCACTGCTGTGGGAAAGAGAAAGAAAGATTGACTTTTTTAGTCTTGTTAGTCACAGGGAAACCCTGCTGGCAAACATTTCACACATTAGAGAAATAATACGTACACACACAAGACGACATTATACATGTTTCTGACTGTACAAAATGGATTACAGCTTTGTGCCAGAGCAATTCAGACCCCGTATTGATTTGGAACTACCCGATAGAGCGCCGCAACAAGCGGCTAAATTTAAAACAGCGTGTTTACAGTCACGACTGTGCAGTCGATAACAGTGTGGTGAAGCCTCAGAGTCTATCACAGCATCTGTTGACCGAGGTGTCTCCAAGTTAAGGAAGCGCAGCTTCTCCACAATTTCAAAGCCAGATGGTGTGTGATAAATTGCAGAACCAAAAGCAGAAAAACTTGATACGGTGTTACTCCAAATAAATATATCTCAGCCCAAGAGTTAACATGCCACTCTCAGGTTTCCATTAAAAGTAACTCAAGTTTGTCAGACTAGATTTTTCATTTTCAGAACCTGAAACCAGCCTCAGGATTTTAAGACTAGCTGTTGGAGTTAAGTAATTTAATTACAAAGTAAATGTAAGATTAGCTATTTTTTCCAAGGTGTTGTTAGATGTAGTGGTGCAAAAATGATATCTCGATATTTTCTGAAATTTGGGATTTCATCGATAACGATAATTAGACAATATTTTGCTCAGTGCGTTATTGTGCTGGCATCTTAAGGACTACCATGGACAGCTGACTCCTAAATTTGTTTTATTCTGTGTGGCAAGTTCACAGCAGTGATAGAAACTCATTTTTCCAATAAGTTAAAACTGATTATCTAAAATCATTTTTTCTAAAAGTGTGCATCATCTTTTCAAATTCTTACATTTAAACAGTCAAGACATTTGGGCTGATACCAAGAAAAAGAAATCAGTATCAACAAAATTCATCTTTGCCTAAAACGTTGAACACTGATTTAAAAATGAAAAGAAAGCTGTGAAACTGTGCTTTCTTTGTTTTCGGGTTAAGACATGAAATCGGCAACACTGACTCGTCATCTCCACAGTAGTGGTGCAATGCATGTTTTATACGGATAACATAATCTGAGAGTATTTGTTTTCTATTTGAATTTAAAAAGTAGACATTTCACTCGCTATAGATATATTTTTGATGTCTGTAAGGCAAGTATACAGGGAGTTTTGAAGTTTTGCACCCAAGTTCACAAAGACCAAGACAGCAGAAAGCGCATTCTGTGTGCTTTCATTATTTTACAAAAGCGCAACGTTCCGTTGTTATTGTAAGTGCACACAAATAAACGTAGAGTCTTTACAGATTCTAAAGATGTATTACTTTTATCTGTATGACCAAAAAAGACGGAGTATTTTAAGAGCAAGCATTTTTCTAGGTTAAAATTAGACTGAGCTTCCATGTAAAGTTGTTACTACATACATCTTTCAGATAAAAAGCCATATTTGAGGTTGATGAATGATAGGCGAGCGTTTGAATGTCCTGTCCGTTGTACTATATTACCACATAGACCAGTCGTTGACGATCAGTCCGTCACGGATTGCGTGACTTCGCCACTTCCTGTGGATTTTTTTTTCTCTGACTCTTCTCGTCGACTAACGGTTGACTATTAGGGGGCAGCCCTAGAAATTATATATATACACATTTTCTAATAACGTAATTGAAATAGTTACACTACTACATTTTAAATACTGTAACTTGTAATCTGTAACCGATTACATTTCCAAAGTAACCTTCCCAACACTGGTGGTTGGCATGGCACGCTATACAGTTGCTAAGGTGCCCACTTCCAAGTCCCTTTTTAACCACATGTCTTTTCTTTTCGGTTTTATTGCCCACCAGCCAAAAACATGCAATAAGCCACACGACTTGAAGTCATATATCTCATCCATAGCACAAACAGTGCGGGATGAGTGTGCTGATCCTTAATATTAAGCATTACAGATTTTAAACAACCGAAACCTTCATTTTTTGTATTCTACGATGTAAGTGCAAACCCTAAACTTAACCTCAGTACACTGTGATAGCATTTTCACGATCTGATCAGTTCATGACTTTCTGAACTTTTGTTGACAGGTGACTCAGTGAGAGAGTTGACGAATGACATTGGCTGATTTACTTTAACGTCTTTCCCTGAATACAGGCCAATTAAACTGATGTGTGAAACCTCATGGCTGCAAGACGACATATTACTCAATTCATGATGTCAACTGGTAACATACAGTTCGCAGTTATGAGGTTGCCTAAAAAAAATGCTATGCCATGCTGACTGCCAGAAACTAAAAATGAAACATATGCATGGTAATAACGGTAACCGTTATTGGTGAGAATTTGGAACTCTCCCACAAAGCTATATGGGTTATCAGAACACACATACGGCCACAGCTGGTCCCGTCCCTTCCCCCAACCAACACGTGCAGGCCATGTTAAGAAGACACGAAGCCTTTGCCGTCGTGAAGAAGACAACTTAAATAAACCCTCGACAACCTGGGGGCTGGGATTTTACATTCAGACACCATGTGCATGGGTGAGCGCTGAGGCAGGCAGCGTGCAAACAAATGCCTGCTAGAAGCGCTCTGCAACCCCCCGAGCTATTTTCAGTGGCAGGAATTCCACAACGTTTAAACCAGTTTAAGAGGAGTTAGGAAGTTACGTCCTGAAGTCGGGGTGGGGTAGAAGGCCAGCTGTTGGCATCGATATGGAATCCTCTCCGCCAGGGTCACAGGCCAGGTTGGCACGGCTCGCTCTCCAGAAGAATTTGGGTCTGGCCAACGGCCATGGCTTTCAGTGCCGGGACCACAGGCATAATAGACCACAATAAAGCTTTGAGTTTGGATGACTAGGAACCTTCCAGGCACTCCAATGGTGGAATTAGGAGCAAAGAATCAGCCCGGGTTGACAAAATCAACCACTTTTTGATGATTTTGGAAGCCGTTCAGGCAGAAACCATCAGAGGGTGTTGTTCTTGTTGCATGCCAGTATGAGGAAGAGAAAGACAGCGAATCTTTCATGCCTGACAGAATAAAGGAAGGACACCTGCTCATTTGCCTGTTTTAACTAAAGCAGTAACAGGGCTATTATCTGGCTGGAGGGTTGAGTTCACCCTTCTGTGGCGATGGCAGCGAAAATGTGTAACCTCTCAGTGTGGTGCATTTGCATGTGAAAATGAAGCCCTCAGGAAGGGAGGGGGATTTTACTATCAAAGTACCAAATATATGTATTTACGCAGCAGTGAGGCGACTGTACTACACTCTTTGACATTGATGATGTCAAAGCCTAACCCAATGAAGGCCCAGTTAAAAGGAGGTTGGTTTTTGAGAATATAAACACCCAGTGCTTTTGCACTTGCTCACTTCATAGCTGTCCAACCATCAAAAGTCTAAACACCTTCAAAGAAAGACTAAACTCATTTGGTTTTTGTAATCTTTTGTAATCGTTATCACTTATTAACCTGCATATCATTCCAAACATGAATGATTTGCTCTCTTCTGTGAAACACAAAAGAACATTTTGAGTTCTTCTGTCCATACAATAGGAGACAATGGGGTAAAATGAGTCCAAAATGTCCAAACACGTGAGTATTGTGAGTTTATATCTTGCAATTGTGAGAAAAAAGTCAGCATTGTGAGTTTATATCACACAATTCTAAGAAAAAAAAGTCAAAATTGTGAGTTTATATTACACAATTCTGAGAAAAAAAGTCAGCATTGTGAGTTTATATTACACAATTCTGAGAAAAAAAGTCAAAATTGTGAGTTTATATTACACAATTCTGAGAAAAAAAGTCAGAATTGAGAGTTTGTATCACGCAATTCTAAGAAAAAAAAAGTCAGAATTGTGAGTTTATAACACACAATTCTAAGAAAAAAAAGTCAAAATTGTGAGTTTATATCACACAATTCTGAGAAAAAAGTCAGAATTGTACGTTTTACATCATGCGATTGAGGAAACGTGTCAGAATTGAGAGTTTATATCATGCAATTCTGATTTTATTACTCACAATTATGAGTTTATATCATGCAATTCTGAAGAAAAGAGACAGAATTGTAAGTATATCTTGCGATTCTGACTTTATTACTCGCAATTGTGAGTTTTTATCATGCAATTGAGAGGAAAAGAGTCAGAATTTTAAGTTTATATCATGCAATTCTGAGAACAAAGTCAGCATTGTGAGTTTATATCTCACAATTCTGACTTTATTTGACACCTGTGGCCCAATTAAAAGCTTTTGCACTTGCTTACTGCATAACAGTACAACCATTAAAAGTCTAAATGGCTTTAAAGAAAGACTAAACTAATTTGGTTTTTGTAACCTTTTGTAATCGTAATCACTTACTAACCCGCATATCATTCCAAACCTGAATGACTTACTTTCTTCTGTGAAATACAAAAGAACATTTTGAGGGTTTTTTCTGTCCATACAATAGGAGTCAATGGGGTCCAATGTGGCTGGACACATTGACTTTTATTGTATGGACAAAACAGTTGAGAAGTTATAAAAATGTCTTTTTAATCTTTAGATTTTTTTGTTGGACTATCACTTTAAGAGGCTTTTGGACCAGACCACATGTATATTAATAAGGAAGCTAGAAAAGGCGCAACTTCCTGTGTTTGGCCTGATCTGTGGTTTTATCACACTAACTGTTTTTTTTTTTTGTAGGGGCTGATATTGGAGAACATTTTAGGTAAGAAATACATGGACTTTAAGCTTCTCATCAAAGATGGCGAAAGCTATCTTGGGCGGTACAAGCGATCCTAGAGAGAAAAGCCATGGTGAAAGGGTGAGAGACAGGGCCCGAGGTCCGTTAATCATGCATGAGGACAGAATAATTACACAAGCAGGATGACGCTGACCCTGACAGCTCTAGTTTCTATCTGTAAATAAGCCAAAAGGTCAAAACATCAAATTCACCAGAAGCCTGACAGGGGTCCAAAACTTCATAGTGTCAGCTGCATAACTCGCTCACTTCCAGTCGCATTAGACGGTGATATGATTTCAGGGTGGGCCAAAAAATGCCACAGATGGCAACCCAGCTCTGAACATGCTAACCTTTAAAGCTTTCAACTCACTGTTGACCCATGCTTAAATGCACAACACAACAACCACCGAACTGTCTGCCGTTCTCAGCAGGGAAAAGTGCGAAAAGAGTTGCGTGGAAACGTCTAGCAACTAATCAAAGCTTTTAAAGGCACTTAACCCCATCTTTCCTCCGCCTCCGTCGCATTGTTCCAAGCTGATGAGTGCGGAGTAGAAAAGTGCCACAGCGATCCTTGATTCCCCACGCTCCGTGCTTTAACTGTGGGAGGACTCATCAAGACGCGGCCTTGGCGAAAGCCTCAACTCCCACTCAGCACTTCAATCATGCTGGAGTTCATTCTCGCAGAGAAACACAAGCTTTAGTCAGTTTACCTTGCAAACACAACGTTTTCTGGACAAAACGACAGGCTGACAAGTTGTTGTTTTTTTAACACTTGAGCCAACTGAATACATCTTTCGTCAGCCAGAAAATATGCTAAAACAGAATTATCGCAGACTACTGGCGCACGACACTGATTGGTCACTGGGTAGTAGCGCTTCCAAGGTGCTAACAATCTACAATTAACACTTGCATCAGACAATATTCCCTCTCCGCTGTCCTGTTTCTTTGTGTAATTGCCTTATATGTGATGAAGTTGGCATCACTAATTCTGCTATTATATAAAGCGCTACATACATAAAGGTGACTTGACTGACTAGAACTCTCCTGTCTGTCCATTGCAGCTTACAAAACATATCCCACAAAAACATTTTTCAGACAGCCTGTGATTACGCATACGTGTGGCGTAAAAATCCAGGTGTTGGAGTGCTTAAACTGAAAGGAGGCATTCAGTGAAACCTGGAACCAATTTGGAGCTGCAATGCTCCTGTTCCTGCAAAAAAAGAAGAACAGGGATTCGAGACAGAAAGAGAGTCGGCTCTTTTTAATGAGGCGGCTGAATGTAGCGATTTAGATCGCTGAATGCTCTGACTTGGGAATGGAGATTCAAGTCATTACAGATCCAGAACTAGACTACTAAAGAGCCCAGTGCTATCAGCTCATTACAGAGACTGTCTAATTGAGCCCGATCGGCCAAAACACAGCGATCTGACAGCAGCACATAAGGGACTGGGAGGAAAGAACACACTATGTATGTCAACGGACACACTAGTTTTAATCAAAAACAAGTCGGCTGCTTCTATACCCACGAAGCCACAAACCTAATGATCCAATTAGTTGTAGTACTCTACTGTGTCTCACCGCTTTGGCATAAGAAACTCCCACGAGCCCTTGATAAGGAGACAAGGAGTTGATGCTTAAATGCATCACCTATTCAAGGGTCAATCCTTTTTTTGTTCCTAAAGTAGGATTGCAAGTATGAGGTTAATTGGGATCGCACAGATTACTTCAATTAGTTTAGTTCTACCGTAGACAAAAGAGCAAAGCTGATCTGATGTGACACGGTTCTCAATGATGTTGCCTAAACCTTAAAAAGGATGGAAGCAAATGTAATACAGTAGTGCAAACCTATGGACTTGTTGAAATACACTTGTATTAAGCTTGAAACAATCTGAAACGCACACAAACACAATTAAATGCATTTTATGTTAAATAACTATGAAATTGTACTTTATATATGTTAACTATAACTTAAGGCTACCAAAATCATTCAAAGTCATTCAAATGTACGTCTATTTGATTGCACATAGTCCTAAAGTAGCACGCACTTCTACAGTAATGCTGAAAAACAACTGCAATGTAAAGTCAAATGCTTCCTTTTCATACTTGACGCAGCTTTCGCCGTTTCAATTTCACGAATCCCAGGGGTTTTGCATATTCAGATCACTTTGAGTATCATGCATTCCCACTAATATCCCTATAATGGTCTAATTCTCTAATAAGAGCTTTGCTTCTGCGTATTCTTTGCACACTAGAGCTTAAAACTTCATTGATCTCGTATAATTCATGCCAATTCATCCCATGGAGTCTGCGCCAGCCTGTCAAATTAACCATCAACGTGTGTCATTAGACTTTTATAAGTTATCCAAAAGTCAGTCAACACAACAGATGTCTTGACTTGCTTATATTTATATTACACATAAACTGAATGTCACCCATCAGCTATCAGAGCGGGTTAGCTAACACACAAGCATTCGAACTGAATAAAACCATTCGGTTTCACTCAGAAAACATACCTTTCACAAGCCGTTCGGTGGTGGATTGTTTATTCTGCTCCTTCCCCGACATCCTGCAGTGTCTCTCGGTGGAATAATTGTAATTCCTTCTTTGTAGCTGAACCCAGCTAGTCGCGTTAGCCCGCTAGCTCGGCTAAGCTACTGACGTTTCAGTTCGCGAGGAAAAAAAGTCCTGACCGCTCCGCTAGAAGAGCGGGGAAACGGAGTCAGAGCGCTCGTCCGGGTCGGCTTGTTGATATGTACGCCCAAACGGTGGGGGAAAGGGGAAGGGGGAGCCCACTGGAACGGCAGAGTTTTATTTTCTGCCGTGTCTGTCCTTCGGTTTTGCTCACACAGGCGACCCAGCTGCTGTCAATTTCTCTGAGGGAGTAGCGATGTCCGACTCGTAAACGAATCGTTCGCTTGAGTCGGATCTTTTCAAGGAATCGTTTCTGTGGTCTAAACGGTTCGTTGATGAGAATGACTCGGTTCTCGAGTTAGCAATTCACCGACTCATTGAACCAAGAACCTATTTGGACGTGTCCTATTTGTAATGAGCCAGGAACTGATAACTGGGTTGTTTTAAATAAGTTACTAATAACTATTTCTAGTAAAATTAACTGGCAATAAGTTTACGACTTGACTGTAGAACACTTGGACACATGAACAACTTTTTATAACTAACGTACTCAAATACAAACTGCTCAATTTTAGAGCATGTTATATGCCACGCATGTGACGCAATTACGTCATGACGTAAAGAATCACCATGAACTGGTTCTTTACATTAAACTGTTCAAAAGAACCGAGTCCAAAAAATGACTCAGGCTTCATCTCTGAAGGAGGGGAGAGGCGGAGGGAGAGTGAGCGGCGCGCCACGATAAAAAAAGGCTCTGCGTTAGATGTTGCCAGTTTTAGTCAGTGGCTTGTTTATAATAAATACGTATTCTAGTTCGTTTGTATTCTAACGTCCAGATTATGCGTTTTAATGATTTGTCTTTATTCTTTCTTGTTTGATCCGCTGAGTCGCCCTGACTCCCTTCTTGCGGATTAAACTCTAATCCATAGTGCAAACGGATTTCCTACAACATGGCGGTTTGTGCTCAGCACAAACATGTGTGGGTAGTGTAGTTTTTAACACACACATATGGCGATATATGAAGTCAGGTATACGCAGTTATACTCTAGGTCGGATAATCCGTTGATCTTGATTACATGAATATATTGTTATATATCCAATCCAGACAGTACATTAATAGAGAAACACAACGAGGATAAGGTTAGAATTATGAATAGGAGAGAATTAATAAACGGCAATCCAGCATTGTCCCCCAGTGGTCAAATAGAGAAACGTCTGATTGTTTCATTTCCTTGAACAATGATAAACCTGATTTGTAAATAAAGGTGTTTTTATTTATTTACACAGCACAGCATGTCTAAGTGGAACCAGACTAACTACTACCCCATAATTAGCCTACCTGAATATGGAAAAAAATATTCTTATTTAGTCTTTAGGTCAGACCTTTTGTTTTCTTTACTTTATAAAACTGAATCAGAATAACCGTGATTAATTTAGTTGATTTAACAGACACAGCAGTCATAAAGAGGGTATAAATGTGACAAAGTAGATTTAAAATATCAGTTAATAATCCAGCTAAAACCAGCCTAGGCTGGTTGGTTGGTTTTAGCTGGTCAACCAGCCTGGTTTTAGCTGGTCATAGCTGGTCAGCAGGCTGGTTTTAGAGGGGTTTTGGCCACTTTCCTGGCCTGGCCAGGCTGGTTTTAGCTGGTCAGCAGGCTGGTTTTAGGGGGGTTTTGGCCACTTTCTCGGCCTGGCCAGGCTGGTTTTAGCTGGTCAACCAGCCTGGTTTTAGCTGGTCAGCAGGCTGGTTTTAGAGGGGTTTTGGCCACTTTCCTGGCCTGGCCAGGCTGGTTTTAGCTGGTCAGCAGGCTGGTTTTAGGGGGGTTTTGGCCACTTTCTCGGCCTGGCCAGGCTGGTTTTAGCTGGTCAACCAGCCTGGTTTTAGCTGGTCAGCAGGCTGGTTTTAGAGGGGTTTTGGCCACTTTCCTGGCCTGGCCAGGCTGGTTTTAGCTGGTCAGCAGGCTGGTTTTAGGGGGGTTTTGGCCACTTTCTCGGCCTGGCCAGGCTGGTTTTAGCTGGTCAACCAGCCTGGTTTTAGCTGGTCAACCAGCCTGGTTTTAGCTGGTCAGCAGGCTGGTTTTAGAGGGGTTTTGGCCACTTTCCTGGCCTGGTCAGGCTGGTTTTAGCTGGTCAACCAGCCTGGTTTTAGCTGGTCAGCAGGCTGGTTTTAGAGGGGTTTTGGCCACTTTCCTGGCCTGGCCAGGCTGGTTTTAGCTGGTCAGCAGGCTGGTTTTAGGGGGGTTTTGGCCACTTTCTCAGCCTGGCCAAGCTGGTTTTAGCTGGTCAACCAGCCTGGTTTTAGCTGGTCAGCAGGCTGGTTTTAGAGGGGTTTTGGCCACTTTCCTGGCCTGGCCAGGCTGGTTTTAGCTGGTCAACCAGCCTGGTTTTAGCTGGTCAGCAGGCTGGTTTTAGAGGGGTTTTGGCCACTTTCTCGGCCTGGCCAGGCTGGTTTTAGCTGGTCAACCAGCCTGGTTTTAGCTGGTCAGCAGGCTGGTTTTAGAGGGGTTTTGGCCACTTTCCTGGCCTGGCCAGGCTGGTTTTAGCTGGTCAACCAGCCTGGTTTTAGCTGGTCAGCAGGCTGGTTTTAGGGGGGTTTTGGCCACTTTCTCGGCCTGGCCAGGCTGGTTTTAGCTGGTCAACCAGCCTGGTTTTAGCTGGTCAGCAGGCTGGTTTTAGAGGGGTTTTGGCCACTTTCCTGGCCTGGCCAGGCTGGTTTTAGCTGGTCAACCAGCCTGGTTTTAGCTGGTCAGCAGGCTGGTTTTAGGGGGGTTTTGGCCACTTTCTCGGCCTGGCCAGGCTGGTTTTAGCTGGTCAACCAGCCTGGTTTTAGCTGGTCAGCAGGCTGGTTTTAGAGGGGTTTTGGTCACTTTCTCGGCCTGGCCAGGCTGGTTTTAGCTGGTCAACCAGCCTGGTTTTAGCTGGTCAGCAGGCTGGTTTTAGAGGGGTTTTGGCCACTTTCATCGGCCTGGTTTTAGCTGGTCAAGCTGGGAGACTACCAGCTAAAACCAGCTACTTCCAGCTTAAACCAGCTAAGACCAGCCAACCATCTTAGGCTGGTTTTAGCAGGGAGAGAGCTAATCCCAGATAACACGTGCATCTGCAAGATGTCTGTTAAAGATCTCTTGATCTGGATTGCATTTAAAGACATCTTAAAGACATCTCATATACGTCTACTTGACATCTGATAGAAACAAGTCCAATATACGTATTGCAGATGAGCAAATACTCTGAAAAATACATCTTGCAGATGTAAATGCAGACGTCAAATAGATGCCTTCATGATGTACATGTGCTAACAGGGTTTTTTCTATTGTAGGTATAGCTACTTTGATGTAGGCTATTCTATGGAAAGTTTTGAAGCCAAGATTCATCAGCAGAGGGCGACATTCTACTGCATGAGCTATGATTTTATACATGAACATTAATATATGAGCAAATCCGTGTTTGTTTACAAAACAGGGCACATAAAACCTCTCAGATGTGATATCATGCTGGAACATAAGTGACAGTGATTGTTGTTTTGAATTATATATATATAACACGCAGACCCTTAAATCGGTATGGTAAAGGTGTGAGCGTGCTTTATTACCCTAGAATTGAGGATTGGAATTGGATTGGTCATTACTGAATGAATTAAAACTCTGTCTGAATTGTTGTTGATGTTGTTGTAATAATTGTGATACAATTTAAAATAATAGATAGACAGAGAATATAAATAGCTAAAGTGAAATCATTCCGCTGGAAAATAAAAACCCTTATCTAACAGAACGTTGCTATGCAACAAAACTAGTTGAGCGGTGATATCGATGTTGTTAAAACAGGATTCGAACGCTGTTAAGACCAATAAGAAACAAAGATTATTCGTTTAGAATGTTGATTAAAGTCGTCATAAAGTAACTCAACACACTTAAAACAATACATTCTGTTTATGTGGCTTGGGCTAAAGTCATATTTTATTTTCAAAACGTCTATTTTTAGCGTCTATCAGGGTTCACTCGCAGGTTCACGCACAGAGTGGCTCTCAAAACTACTTATAGCGCCTATTTTCTTTCTCCCCCTGAGCGGAACGAGGCTGAGAGAGAGTTCAGTGTGTACAGCGTCTCTCCGTTGACTTCGTGAGCGGGTTTTCGTGTATTTGGTTGTTGCAGGACTCAAGAGAGGTCGTAGGCAACATGACGTTAACTATCCACTTCAGGCGCGCCGAAGGTTTATTCGCGCTCAAAATATCGATACAGTGATGTTCACGACACATGGTGCTGAATTGGTTTGGGCTTCCAGCGAGACCGAAATCGCCTTTCTCAATGGGACAACAGAATTTTTCCCCACCGTGATAACCACAGCGGAGCCCAGAAGTAATGAGTCGTGTGGGGAGCAGCAGCAGACTCTGGACTTGGACTTGACTAAGGCTGTGATCATTGGAGTGATGCTCAGCACCATCACTGCGGTCACTGTGATGGGCAACACGCTAGTTGTGATTGCGGTGTGTGTCGTGAAGAAACTCAGACAGCCGTCAAACTATCTGCTAGTTTCGCTGGCCATCGCTGATCTGTCTGTGGCAGTGGCCGTGATGCCCTTTGTCATAGTGACTGACCTGACAGGAGGCGTCTGGCTGTTTGGGGAGGTTTTCTGCAACATCTTCATTGGGATGGATGTCATGTGCTGTACAGCATCTATAATGACATTGTGTGTAATCAGTGTGGATAGGTAAGTTCATATTCAGAGTTTTTTAGTGTTTCATTTTTTTTAAGAGAAAGTGGGGTTCATATAGGCTAGTAATCGTTCTTATGTGTTTTCTGCATTTTTAGACAAATATTTTGGTGAAACTTTTTATTAATGTTATTATCAAATTTCGTATTACACAC
>NC_133383.1:24907792-24945292 GCF_049309525.1 Garra rufa
CAAACCTTATAAAACATCAACAAAAACTATTAACTAAAATTTCTAAATGTCTCCTTTGTAACTGCAAGTACATGAGCTTCTAACCTGTTAGGCATTGCATATGTATATTCATATTTTTATTTATCATAAAACAAAACAACTCTAGAGTAACCGTAAATAAATAAACTAAGTATTAAAAATGCTTCCATGTCATTTGAGGCTGGAAGAAATAGACTTTGAAGCTGCGTCCTGGTGTGTATGCAATTTTGATGGTGCTCTTTGATAAAGTTCTGAGCTGGAACCCCAGGAGGTGAGTACTGCATGCTGAAACACCCCGCTTGGCCGAGGTAATTCGATTAAACAGTTACGTGCTTTCACAAGTCTCAGTGATGAGCGCTGGCCCCACAACATGTTTCCCCCGCCTTAAACCAAAGAATGTTTCTGGCATTCATTGGACAGCATGAAGTGTAAATTTAGATGCACTTATGTAGAAAAAAAAAAACATGGCCTGATGGTGTCTCTAATTCAGAAAGGTCACACATACATATGATAACCGTTTTTTTTTTATCAGACACTCTAAACAGTATTATACTGTATGTGCATTTTCTTCTCCTGGTCGTGGGCTGAGACTTCTGCCTATTTGTAAAACAATCCTTTCATATAAACTTTGTTTCATGAGTGTCTAAGATTGCAAAGCTACAGTACAGTTTTAGACTTTGACTCACAGCCTTAAAGATAAAGACTATTTTAACTAACCTTTAAAGTTATACAACGAATAGTACATTTTGGAAGCGCTGAAGATAAATAATTTATGGATTGTAGTTGGCTGTAAAAAATATTCTCTTTTAAAGAGATTTGCAGCTTTCTGAGAAGTTTTCTCTACAACTTTGAAGTCATAATTTAAGGCAACTTTAGGTTTTCATTTAGAAGACAATGACAAAATACCAACCAACCAAGGTCTCAATGTAGGTGCTGGAGATTTTTTATTTTTCATTAAGGCTTTTCTTGTCAATAAAAGAGCTAGTTTTATTGTTCGGCAACAACCTTCAATCAGTCATTATGAACTGCAGAATTCTGCGGCAGTAGTATGGAAGTATACAATATATATATATGATTATATAAACATCTCACTGCACTGAAAAAAAATGTAGGTGTATGGTTTACTTATTTTCACTCAAAAATTGTAAGTGAATTTCACAAATAATAAAGAAACCGCAAGTGTTTTATTTAGAACTTTTGTATTCTGTCCATCCATTCATAAACGTGAAAGGGAAAAATACAACACGTCCCAGATGAGAGGTAAATGAGTGTAATTTATTATTATGAACAGATAACACCTCTTAATATAACAGAAAAAGGGTTTGAAATTCAGTAGATGATACTGAACGTACAATTCTCTAATGATGTTCCAGCAGAACATGTTTCCACCTTTGTTTTCGACTACTGCAATTCTCTTCAATTAATTAGCTTTGATATAGTTGATAGTTCAAGAGTGCCGTTCATTACACATAATTGAACGCAGAGGTGCAAATATAATAATATGGATGTAATCGACACCTTAAAACCCATAACAATCCTTTCATATTAAGACCTTCAACTTTGCTTTGTTCTGCTTTTTCGCTTTTATCTGACCGCCATGCTACAGAAACTCTCGTTTAGTGGCAAAACAGCCAAAGTTGCCAACAAAGGAGCTGCTTTCTAAGGAAATATTCCAGTTGTCATGGAATCTCATTTGGATTGCTACAAATGGCATACAAATATACTCAGAAGACTTGATTTGCAATTAAAAAACCAGTATTGCTCATGTCAACCTAAACTAAACTATTCAATTCATTAAAATTAAGCTGAAAACACAAACAAACAAACAAACAAAAACAGAAAAACTAATGCAAATGCAAAAGTACATAAAATTACTAAAACATAAATTAAACTGAAATGTTAAAAAAATGGTAAATTAAAGCTAATTTGAAACATTAAGAAATAATACAACAGTTTATAAATAATACTAAAAATAATACTGAAATATTGGAAAAATCCACTGAGATTAAATATATTTTTTAGTACTAAATGAAATAGATTTATAATCAGCACTTTGGCTATACGTTCACACTGCAAGACTTAGCGCACATTTTTTTGTATAGCTGTTCATATTGTTGTTTTAAATGTGGCCAATATCAGATTTCCAGTGTAAACAGATCAAGGTTCTGAACTGACCCGCTTGCGCAAAAGAACAATACAAACATGGTTGCCAGATTTTCACAATAAATCCACCCAATTGCATTCCAAAGCCCGTATTCACAAAACATTTTATCTTACCACTAAGAGTTCTCCAAAATAGCAGTAAAAGTTTTTAGCTAAGAGTTTTCTCTAAAAACCTATTCCCAAAGCTGCTGAGACAAACTTTTACTAAGGAATAGAGAGAAGTCTTAAGCTAAGAGTAAGGGCTGGGTTGTCCTCATTGCTATGGATGATGTCAGCATGCTTACTAACTATGCACACAGTGATTGGCTGATAAGGGAAGGGTCTCTGTCACAGATTTGTTCATAGAAATATTGTAGAGTATGCTATTAAGTTTCCATATTCAAATAAAGTTTAAAAAAAATGTTGCCATCAAGATTTTAAAACGCAGGCTAAGTGTCACAAATTAAACAAGTTTATGTTCAGCTGATTATTAGCATATTACTTGTGTGCTTCTCATAAACAATTAGCTGACATGCATATAAACAGCCTTTTTTATTAACAGAATAGAATAATCATGGCTGATAAGATATGCAAACGTAAAAGAAAACCAAAATGGATGCAATAACAGCTGTTACTTATTGCCCAACTTGTTAATGAAAACAAGGATATAATCAAGGGAAAATTATAGTTGGAACAACCTCCAAAACCAAAGAAATTTGCGTGGGAAAAAAACATGTGTGCAAATAAATCCAGAGTGTTTCTAAAAAGTTTAAGTTCCAAGGCAGATTGCCAGCAACAGCCATTTTAAGAGTTGGGATTTGGTTTTAGTGACTTAGGAGTCCTCTTCACTGCTCCTAATGTTTCACAGATTTAGGAGCTAGCTTTAGTGCTAAAACGCTTTGTGAAATACTCTTAAGAGCAAAAATTTAGGACTCCTAAATTTAGGACTGACACTATTTTTAAGATTTTCTCCTAAATCGGCAAGTTATGAGCTACTTTTAGCCTTAAAATATTTTGTGAATACGGGCCCAGGAGGTAAATATCATGTTAGTGGATTTGCTTCAACCCTCTGCAACAGTGGAAAAGTAGCCCAATTCTTTGAGAAAACTGTGGACTTGGCAACACTTGCACAGCGCACTGTCATACGAAAGTAAACACGGAGGACAAAGCGTAAGCGATTATCCGTTTATATGGTTTATTTATGTGATGTGCTGCAGAAGCCAGCAAAATTATGCGCAGGTAATATGAAAAATAAAGACAAGGATGTGACAGAAAAGAGCAGTTTTAAAACTCTAATTTTGCTTGTGTATAGAATTGTCACTGTAATAATTGAGTTCTGACACATTACACTTCCACTGACTACCTTTCGCATAAAAGTCACATGAATTCCGATTCGACTGTTCAGACTGTGGTCGCATTAGAAAACATCTGACCTGTATCGGATTAGTATACCACGTTCATTGACATTGCAGGCAAATATGGCCCAAATCCGAATTTTTTTGCTCACATGTGACTCAGATCTGTTTTTGTCCTGACAGTGTGAAAAGAACAATACGTACAATACACTAAAGAACAATACGAACAGGGCTGCCTGGTTTTTACAAAATACACCCAATTGCTTCTTAAAACTAGTCCAAAACTAGCCCAATCATGTACCGGGGGAAAAATAGAGCGTTAGTGGGGTTGTTTCAACCCAAGGAGTTGAAAAACAACTGTGGTAACAGTGAAAATATAGCCCAGTTCCTAGGAAAACTGTGTACTTGGCAACACTTGCGCAGCGCACCATTGTACGGAAAAAAAGTTTTGAAACTTTATGATATGGACCCTCATGTTTTGCCTGTGTTGTCACTGTAATATATGAGTTCTGACACATCGCACTTCCACTGACCACCTAGCAACTGTCTTGATAACTCTGATTATGTAAAATCTTTGAAGTGACTCCCATGAGCGCAGAATTGTGAAGAATGTTGATCTAGAGTGATGTAAAAATCACATAAATTCTGATAAATTCAGACTGCGGTCGCATTGCAAAACATCTGACCTGTATTCTAATTACTACCACATGTTCACACTACAGGCAAATGTGGAATTTTTTGCTCACATGTGACTCAGATCTGTTTTAGTCATGACAGTGTAAACAGCACAAATCACATGGAATCTGATCTTTTCAATTCCGATTTGTGCTACTTCCACATGTGGTACTAAATCCGATACAGGTCGGATGAGACGTTAAACCGAGGTCCTGACTCTCTGTGGTCACAAAAAATCCCATGGCACTTCTCGTAAAGAGTAGGGGTGTAACCCCGGTGTCCTGGCCAAATTCCCTCTACTGGCCCTAGTCAATCATGGCCTCCTAATAATCCCCTTTCATTGAATTGGCTATTTCACTCTCTTCTCTCCACCTGTAGCTGGTGTGTGGTGAGCGCACTGGCGCCGTTGTACTGTGGCTGCCGACACATCATCCAAGTGGATGCTGCACACTAGTGGTGGTTGAGGAGAGATCCCCCATATGATTGTAAAGCGCTTTGGGTGTATGGCAATACACAATTAAAGCGCTATATAAATGCATCATTCATTCATTCATTCATTCATTCAGATGTATCATAGGCTACGTTCACACTGCAAGCCTCAGTGCTCAATTCCAATTTTTGCTCAGATCAGAATTTTTTGTATAGCTGTTCACATTGTTGTTTTAAATGTGGCCAATTTCAGATTTACAGTGTGAACAGAACAGACCCGTATGCGCAAAAGAACAATACAAACAGGGTTGCCAGGTTTTCACAACAAAATTTGCCCAATTGCTTCTCAAAACTAGTACAAAACTAGCGCAATTGCATTCCGGGGGGGGGGGGGGAAGGGGGATATAGCGTTAGTGGGGTCACTTCGACTCAAGGAATTGAAAAACAACCCGAGGCAAGAGTGAAGAAGTAGCCTAATTCCACTGGAAAATTGTGGACTTGGCAACACTTGCGCAGGGACGTAAATACAGAGGACATAAAGTAAGGGATTATGTGTTTGTGCTAAATTATGCACAAACAATATTAAAAATAAAGATAGGATGTGGGTTGAAGTAACCCCACTAACACGATATTTACCCCTGGAATACGATTGGGCTAGTTTTAGACTAGTTTTGAGAAGCAATTAGGTGGATTTTTTTGTAAAAACATTTTTTTTGCGCATATGATTCAGTTCAGAACTATGATATGTTCGCACTGGAAATCTGATGCTGGCAACATTTAGAACAACATTGGCTAGGTTCACACTGTGGCCTTAGTGCTCAATTCTGTTTTTTTCTCAGATCCGTTTTTTTGTTGTTGAGGCCAATATCAGATTTACAGTGTGAACAGATCATGGTTCTAAACTGACCCCCATGTGCAAAAGAACAATACGAAGAGGGTTGCCAGGTTTTCACAACAAAATTGTCCCAATTGCTTCTCAAAACTAGCCCAATTGCGTTCCGGGGGGAAATCGCTTCAACCCAGGAGTTGAAAAAACAACCTGCAGCAACAGTGAAAATGTAGCCCAATTCTGCGGGAAAACTGTAGACTTGGCAATGCCTGTGCAGCGCGCTGTCATATGGAAGTAAACAAAGAGAATGTAAAGTAGCCGATTATGGGTTTATTTATAGTGTGATGTGCTGCAGAAACCAGCGAAATTATGCAATATGAAAAGAAAAGAAATAGTAGAACAATACGAACATGGTTGCCAGGTTTTTACAAAAAAAATCTCCCAATTTCTTCTCAAAACTAGCCTAGTTGAAAAAGAACCCGTGGCAACAGTGAAAAAGTAACCCAATTCCGCAGGAAAACTGTGGACTTGGCAACACTTGCACAATTGCGGAAGCAAACACGGAGGACATAAAGCAAGCGATTATGAATTTTTTTATAGTGTGATCTGCTGCAGAAGCCAGTGAAATGAGGCAAAATGAAAAACAAAGACACTGATGTGACAAAAGAGTTTTGAAACTTTATGATACAAACCCTCATGTTTTGCTTGTATATAGAGTTGTTACTGTAATATTTATGAGACACATCACACTAGCATTGTGTGTTGAAAAGATCTGATTCCATGTGATTTGTGCTGTTCACACTGTCATGCCAAAAACAGATCTGAGTCACGTGAGCAAAAACAATCGGATTTGAGGCACATTTGCGGTACAATCCGATACAGGTCAAATGTTTTGCAATGCGACCGCAGTCTGAACAGTCAATTCATGTGACTTTTACGTCACTCTAGATCAGGGTTCCTCAAATCTTACCCTGGAGGGCCAATGCGCTGCAGAGTTTAGCTCCAACCCTGATCAAACTCACCTACCTGTGATTCTCTAATGATCCTGAAGAACTTGATTAGCATGCTCAGGTGTGTTTGATTAGGGTTAGAGCTAAACTCTGCAGGAAAATGGATCTCGTGGGCCAGATTTGAGGATCCCTGCTCTAGATCAACATTTGTCACGATTCTGTGCTCATGGAAGTCACAAGATTTTACATACAAAAAGATGACAAATCTATATACAAGCAAAACATGAGGGTTTGTATCAAAGTTTAAAAACACTGTTCTTTTCTGTCACATCATTGTCTTTATTTTAACAGCCCAAACCACATGGAATTTGATCTTTTCACTTCAGACTTGTGCTACTTTCATATGTAGTACTAAATCCGATCCAGGATCAGATCTGCAAACCTTAGTGCTAACTTCCAAATAAATGTGGCCAATATCAGATTTCTGAACTGACCCAGATGAGCAAAAGAACAATACGAACAGGGTTGCCAGGTTTTACAAAAAAAATCTCCCAATTTCTTGTGCTGTTCACACTGACCCAAAAAACAAAAATCGGATTTGAGCCACATTTGTCTGCAGTGTGAACGTATATTTGGTACTAAATCTGATACAGGTTGTAATTCATACGACTTTTACGTCACTCGAAATCAACATTCGTCTCAACTCTGCACTCATGGGAGTCACTTCAAAGATTTTACTCTGATGATACTCTGTTCATATTGTTTTTTTTTTCCTGTTCACACTGGAAATCTGATATTAGCCACATTTAAAACAACAATGTGAACAACTATACTATAACTTTATAACTATAGCGCACAAATCGGAATTGAAAAGATTAGATTCCATGTGGTTTGTGCTGTTCACACTGTCATGAGAAAAACAAATCTAAATTCCAGATTTGTTCCACATATGCCTGCAGTGTGAACGTTGCCTTTGTCTACATTCTGGAATTGCCTTCTCTTTGACAGACACCTTTGATTCTGCTCAGAATTTGGCCTGCTTTTAAAACTTGTCTTAAAAGCCAGCACAATTAGGTTTTGGAGCAGTCTTTGAGTCAGACTGCACTTATGATGCCTTAAAATACTACCTACGTAGGCGTCTCATTGGGTTTTGCAACTGAAATACTGCACTCACTCACTGGCAAAACTTCTTGCTGATCACACTTAGACTAAAACACATCCATTCATCAGTCCGACTGAATGAAAGCTTGTTAAACTTCCATTTAGTAATAACTGCATTTGATTTATATATCGTTTCTATAGACTGAATAATGGCACGCAAAACATGCTTTCACTCAAACATTTTATAACTACCAGTGTCTGTCCTTGTGGTCCCTTAATCCTTTTGCTTTCCATTGCTTATGGTTCTCGAATCATGTCTGACTCATTAAGAGTCTCGGTGACTTCCGCTGATTGATCTTCCACAGTCAGCAGCTGTCTAATCTTGAGAAGTGCCCCAGACTACATTGTTTATCTCCGATACCACTTATGAACCTGAAGTACTGTTTTAATTCAGTTATTATTTCCTATTTTCTGAGAAGCTTGTGCAAGTGTTCTGTATTTCATCTGGGATGACTAGGGGGAAAAAAAGCAAACAGAAGTGTAGACAGTACTCAACATCAAAAGATGTCCACCCAGCTGATCTCACAGTGTATTATGCCAAGAGGCTTTCAGACATCAGGAAATCATGAGTGGTACCTTGCTAACTTCACTAATGCTACTGGACATATGTAGGGTTATTTGCACAAACCTCTTTGAAAAGTACTGTAAGTAATAATATCTTTTCTAATAAATAAATCAATTGGGTGTATCTAAAACTCATATTTTAATTGTCAAATAAATAAGGTAAAGAGAGCATTTTAGAAACTAATGTGAAATGCATTCATGGTCCAGAGCTTTATTTGGAGTTTCTGTGTGTGTGTATGTGAAAGGTTTTAACTACCTTAAGTGTCCGATCCAATAAGTGTGTCTCTAAGCCTTTCCTTGATCAGAGGGATTCTCAAGCGTGAAATGAAAGCTTTTATTTTTAGAGGTGGGCAGGGGAATAGAGACTTTCTGCTTTAGTAGGTAAAGAGAAGCCAATGTACCGTATGCTACATTCAAAAGTTAGATCCATAGAACCTTTAGTCACACTCAAGTCTTTTGAAATGCTCATTGCACTGATTTTGATGAATGCAGTGAGGCTCGATGTGTTAGATCATAATAACCAGCAAGCCGCATCTCCAATGACAGAGTGTAAACTCTAGAGGTGCATTTCAGTCTCAACAATAATGATGCGGATAATGAGATTAGATCATTTGTAACAGAGGCTATATTCCTTTTTGCTAATCCAAACATTACATATTTATAATGGGGAATATTATTAGAGTTCTTTTTGAAGCCATCCTGAGTGAATACGCTAATGTGGTCTGAAACTTTTAGACAAAGCCATCACATTGAACTTCCCAATGCAAGTGTAATTTGCACAATTTAATATGCAAATGAGGTATTACTTAATGAAATATGCGCTAATTTGCACACATTTCTAGTACAAAAATCTAAACACTGGATGAAGTCAGTTTCTAAATTCTTACTTTTTTTGACATATTAGAGTCAAATGTTTTTACATCTCATTTTGTCACTCCATAATTTAGAAAATACTTAGAACAGGCAGAAATATATATATATTTTTTTTATATATATTTTTTTCAGAAATATATATATATATATATATATTTTTTTTACAGTTTTTTAGGGAATAAAATTCAAGCAAATTATATATAAACAAATCCCTCTGTAAAAACCTTCAAGTATAGACAGGAATAAAAATGTTAAGCTTGGTCTGTGTAAGTGCTACTTAAGTGGAGATTTATGGCTCAGTGTAGAAAAAACTCATTTTAAGAAAACAGCCTATAAAAAATATGTATTGTAATTAAAATCTATTGCCACAAACAGATAAAGCGCTATAAAAGAAACACTTAATGGTGTCTTTTGTATGTTTTCTTTCCACTCGTCTGAAAATCACTTTTGCCTGCAGTGTCTCCCCTTAAGTCCAATTCCGTGCTGGCTGAGCTACTAAACAAGCTTGGTACATCCGGAAAGCGAGCTGTAATCACAACTTTGTACGGAAACGATTACAAGTGCTCGCTATTTTACTGCCCCTAGTGTTCATTTATGTTGGAAACTGCAGTGTTCAGTTGTTTCAGTGTTCAAATGTTCAGTTATTTTTGGTATATGAAAATAGTTATTAAACCTGTTATACAGTACATTTACATTACATTTACATTTATTCATTTAGCCGACGCTTTTATCCAAAGCGACTTACATTGGGAATACAACAAGTGATTCATCCTAAGGAGGCAGATCAACATAGGAAGTGCTCAGAAATACCATATATCAGGCCTTGTACAGTATTATGACACCACTTTTTTGCTAATAAATTAAAATCGCAACATGAAAATTGATACCGACATATCCGTATGCATATTGCATATTGTTATTTTTTATTTAAAGAAACCAAACCAATGTATCGCTTACATTTGTTACAACGAGAAAATCAATATAAGTTTTACAAGAAGAGTGTTTTCAGCTTGTTTTTTCATTTGTATATAAAATTATGGCATGCAGTTGCTTCAAACAATGGTATACATCTATTTAAAACATCAATCAATGTAAATTGTGATAATCATAATTTATCATTGCAATTACAATTTCATGGGAATAATCGACAATTATGATTTTTCTCATAATCGTGCATCAAATGGATATGTTTTTTACATTTATTTATGCTTTAATTCGAACAAAAACTGCGTATCTGTGTGACGCAGATGACAGAACAGCGTACGCTGTTTGCATCCAGTGGATACTGTCCAAAATGGCAGTTCGGTGACACGGAGGAGACTTATTGTTGAATAAAGTCGTTATTTTTGTTTTCTTGCGTACAAAAATTATTCTCATAACTTTGTAAAATTATGGTTGAACCACTGATGGCAGATGAACTTTTTATCCAAACTATCTTAAATTGTGTTCTGAAGACGAACAACATTTTTTTCGGATTTGGACCCGATATGGAGTAAGTGAATAATGACCAAATTTTAATTTTGGGGTGCAGTAACCTTTTCATTAATGTGTGTCCACCAAAGTGTTTTTAGCCAGCTGAAAAAATGCCAGGCACTCTTCTGAAAATGGCCAGCTGGTGGCACTTTTGCATTTTGAAGACGCTTTGGCTGCTATGATTTGGAATATCCACGGCTGTAATGTATTACTAGTATTTTATTTTGAAGAATATTACTGAATATAAAAATGCAATATTAAAACCAGCAATATTAACTTCTCCATTGTTGTTCGGTCAATGTACAAGCAGGATGGAAATGGTTGGTCGTTGTAGTATTTGTCCCGCCCCTCCTCAATTGATTGGACAGCTGGGTAAAAAGTGACAGTGACAAGTGCTGCGTTTTACTTAAAGTTGAAGTTACAAAATAAACTCCTAAAAAACAGGGCAAATGAATTTGTGAAATATTATTATCGTACCAACTAACATTTTGAAAATGTGAATTTGAATTCAAAAGTCCACATGCAAACGGTTTACACAAAAATTTGTTTTGCTCATGTTTCACAAATGAGGCCAGTAGACAGATGCAGGTCCAGTTTGACCAATTTATCTATGGTTCTATTAAGAACTGGTAACATCCATGGAACCTTTCCATTCCAAAAGGTTCTTTAGATTTTTGCAAGAACGTTTTTAAGAGCTATTGACGGAATGGTTCTTCTATGGCATTACTGTGAAAACTCCCTTTTGGAACCTGTTGTCCAAAAATCTTTTTGGGCAGCAAAACATCTACTTTTGTGGACCGAGATTAGTTGGATAATCTGAAATGCCGGAGATTTAGCAGTGAATGCAAAGTCTTCATCACTCTGGTTGTTGGTGAAATTCAGGTCAGTAGGGATTTCTCGGGTCTGCTGCTTCAGAGGTATTTTGAGCCATATCTGGCGTATTACGGGGTGCAGATGCAAGACCTTTGAGTTCAGTCGTTTTGAGGAATGAAGTTTTTTCCTAAAACACGTCATTTGAAGTTACCTCATTAACCGCGTTATCCTCTGTTTCCGCAGATACCTTGGAATAACTCGGCCTTTGACCTATCCAGCAAGACAGAACGGACAGCTGATGGCCAAGATGATAGTCGGCGTCTGGTTAGTCTCGGCATCCATCACTCTGCCACCGTTCTGTGGCTGGGCTCAGAACGTCAACACTGCTGGAGTGTGCCTAATCAGCCAGGATGTGGGCTACACCCTCTACTCCACAGCTGTGGCCTTCTACATCCCAATGGTGGTCATGCTTTTCATGTATTACAAGATTTTCAAAGCTGCTCGCAAAAGTGGCGCCAAACACCACTTCACTGCACTTCCCCCAATTCAGATGGCCTGTCCCGATCCAGCGCTGGCCACCGTAGAGGGGCTCTGCATGCATGGGTTGAAGAACAGTGCAGCTCCCGAAGAGTTTTCTACCCTCTCCTGCCTGTTGAATCGTGAACGGCGGAGCGCATCGATTTTCAGGCGTGAGCAGAAGGCAGCCACCACCCTCGGGGTGATCATGGGAGTTTTTTCATTCTGCTGGTTGCCATTTTTTCTCTTCACCACAGCGCGGCCGTTTATCTGCGGGCTGCTCTGCAATTGCGCCCCTGTCTGGCTAGAGCGGGTACTCCTGTGGCTGGGCTACACCAACTCACTCATGAACCCTTTCATCTACGCCTTCTTTAACCGAGACCTACGTGCAACCTATAAAGACCTACTACGCTGCCGATATCGAAACATTAATCGCCGACTCTCGGCTATGGGAGTACACGAGGCTCTAAAACTCTGAGTGCCCACAATCTGTTTATACAATGGAATGGTGAATATAAAATATATCTTCTTGACTCTTCTACAAGTTAAGCAACAACATTCAGAGATTGTAAAGTTTCCAACTTAGGCTCCAAAAACGTTTCTGTACTTACAAAAAAGAAGAGGCTTACCTGATCTCATGACGAAAAGTACCCGTGGGAACTTTTTTTGCAAGACGCGAAATAACAATAAGTACATATCACTGCAGTTTCCAACAGAAATGAACACTAGAGGCAGTAAAACAGCAAGCACACAGTTATGATTACAGCTCCATATGTTTTGATTCCGGACATATCAAGCTTGCTCTGTAGCTTATCTGGCACAGAACTGGACTTTTGATGCGGAATCATTGGGTACGAATCCTGTGAAAAACATGACTCACGATGAAAGAGCTGAAAGATGAGAGATTAAAAAACAAGCTAAAGCGGCATGCTTGCGATTGCGTTTTTACGTCAGATTTGCTTTTGCTCATACTATCAGGTAGGTTTCAACATTTCAAGTCAGAACTGCGGTGACATACAAAACCAACGTCACATAAAACGTACCATATTTACGTTAATCTCTTTTGGGGGAAAGAACTGAACTCTTTTAGCGCCACTCAGTGAACATTTCACATCAAATATGACATGAAACGTACATGGCAGTACGTATTTCGTGACAAAAAAAGTTCCCACAGATATGTTTTCGTCATGAGATCAGGTTGGAAAAGGCAGTAAAATGTCCATAAACTTTATGTCTTTTCACACAAGTTATAGGGCAGATCATCAAATAATAATCGACTTCTTTCCACATGGTTTTCATACATTTCCGCCTCACAGAAGCAGCTCTATGTGTATATGGCTGTTTTGGTAAACTTGCTTGGAAGCTCACCTTGTACATTGAATTGTGCACTTGCAGGGACATTTTTTCCAATGAGAATGGGTTGAAAGTTTCATGAACCCACATTCAGAGTCTTTTTCTATTTATATAATGTACTTTTCACTGTTCACTCTATACATTTCCAGCTTTTATGCTACATACTGTAGCAAGTTTGTCCAATCAACCTTCTGTGATGCTATCAGCAACGGTTTTCATGCAGAGGTGAAAGCATAATGCTTGCATTGAGTCATGCACTGAAGCCCTTATGCGAGACATAGGCAGAATAAAAGGGCCTTAATGCACAGCTAGATAATCGGTTGTGTTTTTGTATAGGCTTGTGTATAGGCTTGAATTTTAAATGAGAGGATAAAATCTTGATATGAGTGGCAAAAGATAATATGTATTATAATATATAGAATATGAATATCTTAAAAAGAAATATAACAAAATTCTCTGGGATTGCTATGTCAGAATTTGATGCGTTGCTTCAGGTACTGTGTAAATCTGCATGAAATTATTGCTTTATTAACCCCTCAAAAGTGTCATGGAAATTAAATGTGTAGATATTAGGCCTGTTTCGCACTGCCTTATTGTTTGTTTTAGAACTACACTTTTACAGTGTACAAATACTTATGTTTTTGTCTGTGTTTTAGTATGTTTGCTGTAATGTAACCTTAACTGCGTAAGACACTGATTGACAAAGGGTTTCAAGAATTTTGTAGAAAGTATATACATACATTGTGACAAGATGTACTGAATATTCAGTTTAAAATGTGAACCTCATAGTCAACATATTGTCAGCAAGCTTGTATCAGTATTCTGCTTGTACATGCTTTGCACTCAGTGTTTGTTTTGGAAGATGGTGTGCAAACCTAGCTGTCTCAATATTCATGTTTTCTTAATAAACATTACCCCAATAAATATTCGATTGCACATGTATTTCATTAGCATACTCTTAGAAGCCCAAGTGTCTTGTTTACCATACGGCATAGGTCTTGAATATGATTAGAACTAATGTGTTTACTTCACCTCTCAAGTCAGCATTTTAAATCTGACTGAAGGTAAAAACGTCTGAAATGCAAATGATTTTATATAAAGTAATAAAAATAAAAATAGCAAATTCATATAAAATTCTAATTAAATTAAACATTAAATTGCAATAAGTGTTTTGAACTTGAATGATTAGGAACTCATTTACATGCTAATTCTTGTTTTTCTCATATTTAATACTCTGGTGTAGGTTACTTAATGTTGGTTTTTAGTGGTTCACTCCAGAATGCATAAGATTTTTTATGACAATGGCTTGTTTTTTTGTACTAATAGAGCATTTCTCCTGTGCTAACGCACTAGAAACACTGCTAAGCAACACTGTAAAATTGAAACATGTTTTGCACAGGCAAAAATAAATAAATAAAAGGTGCAGTGTGCTGTTAGCTCCTTTCTCTTGCTTTAGCAAAAGAAATCCTGCTTTACCTTGATAGCAAATGTGAGTTTGCTGTTTGTATGTTACACAACAACAAAAGTGTGCCTACAGCAAAATAATATAAAGAAATGTCTTTCTGTTGAGTTATCACCAATACAATGCACCCATTGAAGTCCAGTTTATGAAACAGGTGACTCATATGAGCCAGATATTTTCAGTGAATCAAACCATACACAGTCAGTGACATGTAGCCTTATTCACGAAAACAAATGACTCTTATGTACAAGTTCTATTTAGTGAATAAAGAATATATGACGCAGCCAGACTAACCTGCATTTTAGAAACAAATGACTCTTATGATCTGTTTTTATTTAATTGAATCACTAATATTCTACACAATAGGTGCTGTCTGATTCCTGAAACAAATGACTCTTATGAACCAGTTCTATTTAGTGAATTAAAAACATATGACATGACTAGACTAACCTGCATTTCATAAATAAATGACTCTTATAATCCCGTTCTTTATAGTGAATCAACAACATTCAACCCAATAGGTGCAGTCTGATTCCCGAAAACAAATGACTCTTGTGAACTAGTTCTATTTAGTAAATTATGAACATACAAGGTGACTAGACTTACACACATTTCCTTAGTTATTCAAAAAGCAGCTACAGAAAACGAGCAAAGAACATTTACATTACCAAAGAACATCATCACTGACTAGCCTAGCCTAGTCTAGCGCGAGTTTATGCACTTTAAAAAAGTTGCAATCAGTGAATACTCCTCTCTTACCCCTTATTTACACTGCACACGTCCCTGTTGAAAAAAAAAAAAACAGCACATGCTGGTTAGGTAGGATTTAAAGTAGGGATGCACGATATGTATCGGTCGATAACTTGCGCGTTTTGTCAGTAAAGCCGGTTCTGTAATCAGCGGTAAATGCCATCAGGTGCGTGATTTCACGTTGAGCCGTATATACTACACACAGCCGTTGTTTACAGACGAGCTGCGCACATTCACACTGATAATGAACATTGCTATGCGCAGCTCGTCGGTAAACAACGGCTGTGTGAAGTATATACGGCTCAACGTGAAATCACGCACCTGATGGCATTTACTGCTGATTACAGAACCGGCTTTACTGACAAAACGCGCAAGCTTTATCGACCGATTGGTATCGGTGCATCCCTAATTTAAAGCATTGATACAGGTTTAAGCTGGTCCTTGCTGGTGATGAGCTGGTTTAAGCTGATCATGTGCTGGTCATAAACTGGTCCTGACCAGCTTAGAACCAGCACATGACCAGCTAAGGACCGGCTTAAACCATTTTATGACCAACCAAGGACCAGCTCAAACCAGTTAAGGACCAGGTTAAACTATCTAAGGACCAGATTAAACCAGCTAAGGACCAGGTTAAACTAGCTAAGGACCAGCTCAAACCAGCTAAGGACCAGGTTAAACTATCTAAGGACCAGCTCAAACCAGCTAAGGACCAGGTTAAACTAGCTAAGGACCAGCTCAAACCAGCTAAGGACCAGGTTAAACTATCTAAGGACCAGCTCAAACCAGCTAAGGACCAGGTTAAACTAGCTAAGGACCAGCTCAAACCAGCTAAGGACCAGGTTAAACTAGCTAAGAACCAGCTCAAACCAGCTAAGGACCAGGTTAAACTAGCTAAGGACCAGCTCAAACCAGCTAAGGGACCAGGTTAAACTATCTAAGGACCAGCTCAAACCAGCTAAGGACCAGGTTAAACTAGCTAAGGACCAGCTCAAACCAGCTAAGGACCAGGTTAAACTAGCTAAGAACCAGCTCAAACCAGCTAAGGACCAGGTTAAACTAGCTAAGGACCAGCTCAAACCAGCTAAGGACCAGGTTAAACTATCTAAGGACCAGCTCAAACCAGCTAAGGACCAGGTTAAACTATCTAAGGACCAGCTCAAACCAGCTAAGGACCAGGTTAAACTATCTAAGGACCAGCTCAAACCAGCTAAGGACCAGGTTAAACTAGCTAAGGACCAGCTCAAACCAGCTAAGGACCAGGTTAAACTATCTAAGGACCAGCTTAAACCAGCTAAGGACCAGGTTAAACTAGCTAAGGACCAGGTTATAGCTAAGGACCAGCTCAAACCAGCTAAGGACCAGGTTAAACTAGCTAAGGACCAGCTCAAACCAGCTAAGGACCAGGTTAAACTAGCTAAGGACCAGGTTAAACTAGCTAAGGACCAGATTAAAAACAGCTAAGGACCAGGTTAAACTAGCTAAGGACCAGCTCAAACCAGCTAAGGACCAGGTTAAACTAGCTAAGGACCAGGTTAAACTAGCTAAGGACCAGATTAAAAACAGCTAAGGACCAGGTTAAACTAGCTAAGGACCAGCTCAAACCAGCTAAGGACCAGGTTAAACTATCTAAGGACAAGCTCAAACCAGCTAAGGACCAGGTTAAACTAGCTAAGGACCAGCTCAAACCAGCTAAGGACCAGCTCAAACCAGCTAAGGACCAGGTTAAACTAGCTAAGGACCAGCTCAAACCAGCTAAGGACCAGGTTAAACTATCTAAGGACCAGCTCAAACCAGCTAAGGACCAGGTTAAACTATCTAAGGATCAGCTCAAACCAGCTAAGGACCAGGTTAAACTATCTAAGGACCAGCTCAAACCAGCTAAGGACCAGGTTAAACTATCTAAGGACCAGCTCAAACCAGCTAAGGACCAGGTTAAACTAGCTAAGGACCAGCTCAAACCAGCTAAGGACCAGGTTAAACTATCTAAGGACCATCTTAAACCAGCTAAGGACCAGGTTAAACTAGCTAAGGACCAGGTTATAGCTAAGGACCAGCTCAAACCAGCTAAGGACCAGGTTAAACTAGCTAAGGACCAGCTCAAACCAGCTAAGGACCAGGTTAAACTAGCTAAGGACCAGCTCAAACCAGCTAAGGACCAGGTTAAACTAGCTAAGGACCAGGTTAAACTAGCTAAGGACCAGATTAAAAACAGCTAAGGACCAGGTTAAACTAGCTAAGGACTAGATTAAACCAGCTAAGGACCAGGTTAAACTATCTAAGGACCAGCTCAAACTAGCTAAGGACCAGGTTAAACTAGCTAAGGACTAGATTAAACCAGCTAAGGACCAGGTTAAACCAGCTAAGGACCAGGTTAAACTAGCTAAGGACCAGCTCAAACCAGCTAAGGACCAGGTTAAACTAGCTAAGGACCAGCTCAAACCAGCTAAGGACCAGGTTAAACTAGCTAAGGACCAGCTCAAACCAGCTAAGGACCAGGTTAAACTAGCTAAGGACCAGGTTAAACTATCTAAGGACCAGCTCAAACTAGCTAAGGACTAGATTAAACCAGCTAAGGACCAGGTTAAACCAGCTAAGGACCAGGTTAAACTAGCTAAGGACCAGCTCAAACCAGCTAAGGACCAGGTTAAACTATCTAAGGACCAGCTCAAACCAGCTAAGGACCAGGTTAAACTAGCTAAGGACCAGCTCAAACCAGCTAAGGACCAGGTTAAACTATCTAAGGACCAGATTAAACCAGCTAAGGACCAGGTTAAACTAGCTAAGGACCAGGTTAAACTATCTAAGGACCAGCTCAAACTAGCTAAGGACCAGATTAAACCAGCTAAGGACCAGCTCAAACCAGCATCCATGCTTCAAAACTTACCTAACCCAGCATATGCTGTTTTTTTCAACAGGGGTCAGCTGTGCGTTACAGCTCTAACGCAGGCGGGCTGTGCCCCCCTCTTTTCCATCCTCTCCGCTCCTTGCTGAACGTGATTGATTTCAAACACACTGCATGCTTTTGCAAGTGTCTTGCTATCATCAAAGGCATCAGCAACAGACAATATCTCTGACTATCCAGTTCTTCTTAGTGAATCAATAACATTCAATGCGATAGGTGCAGTCTGATTCCAGAAAACAAATGACTCTTATGAACCAGTTCTATTTAGTGAATCAAGAACATACAATGCAACAAGATTAATCAGCATTTCCTGAAAGAAATGGCTGTTATGGCCCGCTTCTTTTTAGTGAATCAGTAACATTTAACTCTATGAATGCTGTCTGATTCCCGAAAACAAATGACTCCTTTGATCTGGTTCTTTTTAGTGAATCAGTAACATTCAATGTGACTAGACTAACCTGCATTTCAGAAACAAATGAATCCTATGATCTGGTTCTTTTCAGTGAATCAATAGCATTCAGTGCGATAGATGCTGTCTGATTCCCGAAAACAAATTAACCTTATAAACCAGTTCTATTTAGTGAATCAAGAACATACAACGTGACGAGATTAACCCGCATTTCAGAAACAAATGACTCCTATGAAACATTCTGTTTAGAGAATTTTCAGAAACAAATAACTCTTATGATCCGGTTCTTTATTTTGAATCAGTTCTATTTAGTGAATTGCGATAACTCTTATGATCAATGACACTGAACGCGACCAGTGCAGTTATGATCTGGTTCTTTTTAATTAATCATTGCCCAATTCCGGAAACAAATGATTTTTAAGATCTGTTTTTTTAAAAGTGTATTAGCTCAATTCCGAAACAATTTTCTTTAATCAATCAACCTGTACAGCATTAGCAGTGAGAGAGCAAACAGACATTATAATGAAAATATAGGTCTTCTCAAATGAATTAGAATCAAATAAAAGTAAATTGTTTTGAGAGCCTAGAAATCAATCTGAGCCTTATTAGACAGCTCTACCTCTTAGTTTTTCTCAGGAAAGTTGGACATGCTAAATGATAAATGCTAATACGTGTAGAGCTTCTCCACACAAGAAACACTGTTTTCCCAGTGGTGCAGGGCATGCAGATGAAATATCACAGCTGAGTCACAGAGGCTCTGATGAACCACAGCACACAAACATCTAATGGAGGTGTGATGAAGCTGCAAGATGCATCATTTATCAGTAAGGAAACAGTGCAAGTCTGCTACTCAGAATCATCACACAACTTTTTTAAGTGCTGCTCAAGGCCTTCTGCACACTTACACTTGTGTACTGAAATGTAAGCTCTGAATTAAAGCTTCTCACTTGAGGGTTTGCCATCTGCCTTGGTTTCTCCATCCCACAGCATTGCTCCACTGAAGTGATGGCTTCTACCATCTGCATTTCCCCCATATCCCCCTTCTGGAGGAAAAAGACACCATGAACTTCACTAACCTTAATTTAGCAGGAAGACAAGATTCTATGTGGTTTTGGTGCATTAATGCTTTGCGACATTCAAAAAGCTAGCAAGCTGACCAGCTGAAGTTATCAGATAAGACATAAAGCTGCTTGTTTTTGCACCATCATCAACTTCAGCATCACAGGAAATAAAAAATGATGATGATGATATTTCAAAGTGTTTTAACACATAACGTGAGAAACGTGAGCAGAATGAATGAAACACAAGACCAAGCCATACTTGCTTATATTAGTCACAATGAGCAGACCATATATATTTATATAGATGTTAAGATGTCCACGTCAAAAGAAATTTACAAAAGTGATTTTATGTTCATAGAAAGCACATTAAATGTAAGTAAAGTGTCTACTTTTAAGGTTTCAAAAAAGGTTTTAGTAAATAAAATGTCAACATTTGGTTGAAATAATGTTTTACTTGGAAAACTACATTTTTGAGTACTTGAATTTAATTTATTTTAATAATTTTATTTTAATTTAAATTCAGTTTATCTTTTTGTGTCTGCTTGACTACTGTAGGCTAACATAATGTCATTAATTTAAAATTCACAGCATGTATTATGACACATTTATGAAACATTATTTTAATTTATTATATCTGTATTTTAATTTATTTTAATAATTTTATTTGAATTTAAATTGAATTATGTTTTCATTCATTTGTGTGTCTTCTGAACTACTGTAGGCTAATTTAATGTCATTAAATAAAAAAATTACAGCATGTATTATATGATACATTATATTCATTTATTATATGTGTATTTTAATTTATTTTACTAATTTTAATTTCAATTAAATTATGTTTTCATTCATTTTTGTGTTTACTGGACTGCTGTAGGCTAATTTAAATTTAATTTAATTTAGAATTAACAGTATGTATTATGTGACACATTTATGATTTTATTTGGATAATTTATTTAAATTTAAATTAAATGATGTTTTCATTCATTTTGTGTATACCTGAATACTGAATAGGCTAATTTAATGTCATTTAATTTAATTTAAAATTCACAGCATGTTATATATGACACATTTATGACACATTATATAATTTATTATATTTGTATTTTATTTTAATGTAAATTAAATTATGTTTTGTTAATTTTTGTTTTTGTGTCTACTTGACCACTGTAGGCTAATTTAATTTAATTTAATTTAATTTACTTTAAAATTCACAGCATGTCATATATGACACATTTATGGCACATTATAAAATATTAAATGCGTATTTTTAATTTTGTGTTTCTACTTGACTACTGTAGGCTAATTTAATTTCATTTGAAATTCACAGTATGTATTATGTGACACATTTATGCCACATTATTTCAATTTATTTAATTTTAATTCCTTGTACCTTTTGTGTCTATTTGTCTATTGCAGGCTAATTTAATTAAAGGATAACTATTGCCAAAATGCAACCTGAGCTGTTTTCTTTACTGTAAACAAGACAAACTTATATCTAAAAGCATAATTACGACAAACAAGCCATTTTTGAGATTGACCGTGATTTCGTTTTGTGGTCAGTGGCCGGTGAATGGGAGTTCTAGGGGCATAACTTTGAGCGCATCAAAATCGATATTTTTACGACACTAAGAAGGCTCGACACACCATGAAACTTTGCTCGAAGTATCGCCTGGGTCTCTACACATGAACTCGAGCATTGAGAACATTGTTAGTGTACACAGAGTTTACTAAAAAAGAAAGGTTTTAAACAACTCACTTTCACTGTTTGGGTTTCCGCTCGCAACCGTCTTGCCAGTCAAGAAGTGTCGATCTCCGAATGCGAATGAATGGACTCCATAGGACGAAATATTAGGCTTATATGAGGCTCTTTTTACAACTAGAAGGTTAATATTGTTTTTCACTTGCAACAAAACAACGAATTAGCCATGCATTTATATGGAAATATGCTTAAGGAGCTATCCATCTTTACTCTCACATTCGGAGATCGACACTTCTTGACTGGCAAGACGGCCACGAGCGGAAACTCAAACAGTGAAAGTGAGTTGTTGAAAAACTTTCTTTTTAGTAAACTCTGTGTACACAAACAATGTTCTCAATGCTCGAGTTCAGGGGTGGAGCCAGACGATGTAAACATTCGGGGCTTAGCCCAAACCTAGGGGGGTCCGGGGGCATGCTCCCCCGTGTAGATTTTTTCCCAATTACGTCAGCTAAATGCACTATTTTTCAGTCATGGAATTTTCTCACGTCATGGGATCACAACACTAAGAGATAGTAAATGTTTTCCTGGATTTTTTTTGTGCGTTCCCGAGATTAGACCTTCCTTAACATAATGCCGAAAACCCGAAGTCTCTAGGTGGTCTGGTTGAGGAGTAGATAGAAGTGCAAGATTGGTGCGCACCGACAGAACAGAAATCATGAGTTAACAATCGCAATTTTGTCCGGTGGAAAATTGCGCTAAAAACCTAAAAGATTCGGGGCTTTTGACAAAACATTCGGGGCTTAAGCCCAATTAGCCACCCCCTCGCTCCGCCCCTGCTCGAGTTCATGAGTAGAGACCCAGGCGATACTTCGAGCAAAGTTTCATGGTGTGTCGAGCCTTCTTAGTGTTGTAAAAATATCGATTTTGATGCGCTCAAAGTTATGCCCCTAGAACTCCCATTCACCGGCCATTGACCACAAAACTAAATCACGGTCAATCTCAAAAACAGCTTGTTTGTCGTAATTATGCTTTTAGATATAAGTTTGTCTCGTTTACAGTAAAAAAAAAAAAAAAAAAGCCCAGGTTGCATTTTGGCAATAGTTATCCTTTAAATGAAACTTAGTTTATTTTTATTTAATTTAATAAAAAATGTCCAGTATGTTTTCATTAATTTTAATGCATGTAAGTGTAATATAAGTAAGTAGAACATTTATGACAGATTTATAATAATTTATTAATTGTGTGTTTTCATTTATTTAAATATGCCATGTTATAATGAGTGACGTTGTCACAATCAAATACACATTACGTGAATTATACACTAAGTCAAGCCATGCTCTAATTGAAATGAGATCAAAGCAAAAGGGCCAAAACTTCAAAGTAGTACAGTTAGAATGTATGCTGCTTTGTGGAAAACATTAGGCTAGGCTTTACTTCTCATATCTTTGCTTTGCCACGGATGACGTGCGTCTGCACCCATAAGTGCAAAGTTTCATTAATTGTCATTCATTTCCAAAACCCACACTCATTAATGTGCTGCTAAGACGTGAAATGCCTCCCACATTTCTAAGCCGTGTGTGCCATGTTAAAGATAAGCACAATGGAGCACTGGGTAAAACGGACTCACTACTGAACCAGGTTGGCTCGGAACCGGCTATACAGAAGGTGCTGTTTTTTCCGAGCACTTGGCTTCCCTGCGGCGACCTTTTGTCTTGATCTGACTCATAGGTGGTCATGTGACCTGTCTCCAGTCATTCTATTGTGGGAGTAAAACAGCCAGAAGCCCATTTAGACCTCCAGAAAGTGAAAGGCATGGCAGCAAAGTCTAATGACCTGATGGGCCACCTGAGGGTTTGCCTCTCTAATCACACAATGGAGATCTGCAGCAGCGCTCCCGCAAATCCAATTCAGCTCGACATTATAGACAGCTCGTTTCCTGAGGTGGGTGCAGGAACTCAGGAGAGTCGGTACTGACATAGGAAGTAGAAGTAAACTTACAAAAGTGTGGTAGAATTTAACTATTTTCAACATTAAGACATCCTGTTGATCCACTTGTGTGTGTGTTTTCTTACCTTATCTCTACTGCACAAAATGTAATTTTTTTATGGCCCTATCCACCTCAGCAACGGAAGTAAGCCGTTTTCTGTGAATGTGCACGACTTCCGGTTCATTAGCCGCTGTAAGGAAAAAACAAGAAGATTAACAAAGTGCAGTTTACGATAAAACTGTTTAGACTACAAACCTGTGTGTTCATAATAAAGATAATACATTAAAATAATATGGTAACACACACCAGTTTGCAATATTAAAGGAGTAGTTCACTTTCATAACAAAAAATTACAGATAATGTACTCACCCTTGTCATCCAAGATGTTCATGTCTTTCTTTCTTCAGTCGTAAAGAAATTGTGTTTTTGGAGGAAAACATTTCAGGAGGTTGAACTTCCAAAATGTAGCTTCAAAGGGCTCTAAATGATCCCCGGGCGCCGCAGCAATGGCTGCCCACTGCTCCGGGTGTGTGTTCACGGTGTGTGTGTGTTCACGGTGTGTGTGTGTTCACTACTGTGTGTGTGCACTTGGATGGGTTAAATGCAGAGCACAAATTCCTAGTATGGGTCACCATACTTGGCCTCACATCACCTCCTTTCCTTTCCTTTTTTAATCTCAAATGTTTGTCTTGCTGCGCTAGACAAGACAAGCGTTATTTGACGTTAAATAAGTATATAATTTATAACATTTTTTAAATAACCCATTGTATTGCTAGATAAGACCCTTCTTTCCTTGGGTGTGATCATTTAGAGCCCTTTAAAGCTGCATTTTTGAAGTTCAAACTCGGGGGCACCATTGAAGTCCACTATATGAACATCTCGGATGACAAGGGGGTGAGTACATTATCTGTAAAGTTTTTTTCTGAAAGCGAACTACTCCTTTAAGAAGCAAATAAGGCTGTTTTATCCACTATATTCTGCAATGCGGAAGTAAGCCTATAGGCAAGACTTCTGGGCCCGTATTCACAAAACATTTTATCTTATCACTAAGAGTTCTCTTAAATAGCAGTAAAAGTTTTTAGCCACGAGTTTTGTCTTAACACCTATTCACAAAGCTGCTGAGACAAACTTTTACTAAGGAATAGAGAGAAGTCTTAAGCTAAGAGTATGGGCGGAGTTGACCTTGTTGCCATGGATAATGTCAGCATGCTCATTAACTATGCACACAGTGATTGGCTAATAGGGGAGGAGTCTCTGTCAGAGATTTAATGATAGAATATTGTAGAGGGCGATATTATGTTGCCATATTCATATAAAAGGTTTAAAAATAAAGATGTTGCCACTAATGTCATTTAGTGTCAATAATTAAATAAGTATATGTTCAGCTAATTGTCAGCCTCTTAAATGTGTGCTTCTTATAAACAATTTATATATGCATATTATAAACATTTTAATTGACCGACTAGAATAATCATGGCTGAGTAAGACATGCAAACATAAAAGAAAACCAAATTGGACTCAAGAACATCTTACCCAACATGTTAATGAAAACAAGGGTGTAATCAATGGAAATTTTGGAGTATGGATAACCTCCAAAAAAAAAAAAAAAAAAAAAAGACACATAGAAAAACAAAGGTGTGCCAATAAATGCAACATGTGCCTAAAATGTTTACATCCAAGGCAGATAGCCTGCAACAGCCATTTTAGCCCTGCTAAAAAAGGAAACATTACAAAATTTTGTCAAGTTTTTACTGGTTAAAATAGAAATTCATTGGTTTTAATGGTAACTGTAATGGTGCCTGTGTTAATCTCTACTGATAATTCGTCACCTTCTAATGGTGACTTGGAAAAACCACTAAATTCTGATGGAATATGTCCCAAAAAACAGTACAAGAAACCATTTATTGATGATTTTAATGGTTAAAAGTTGATGGTTTGTAATATTTGTAATGGTATTTGTAGTGGAAACAATTAGAATTTCTGTGATGTTTTTTTTTTTTTTTTTTAAGGAGAGAGGATTGTGATTTGGTCTTAGTGACTTAGGAGTCCTCTTCACTACTCCTAATGTTTCCCAGATTTAGGAGCTAGTTTTAGCGCTAAAATGCTTTGTGAAATACTCTTAGAACAAAAATTTAGTCCTAAATTTAGGACTGACATGCCCATTATTTTTAAGATTTTCTCCTAAATCGCTGAGTTAAGAGCTACTTTTAGCCTTAAGATGTTTTGTGAATATGGGCCCTTGTTTATTAGCCGCTATAGAGGGTTTGCACTTACATCACGATTTGGTTACCCAAGATGCGCAGCCATATTGGAGACACTCTGATGTATACAACAGCATGGATTGCACGGTTAATGTATAACTGAATACGTTGTTCTGCTAATTTATGCTGTGTAAACCACAAATAGAAATGTGTGAAACATAGACTGTAAAAAATATGGACGTAGTATCCGTGACGTCACCCGTAGGATTCTGAAGCGCTAATTTGAAGCTCATAGTGGGCGGGATTCGGCCGCGCCATCTTGGAATCGCGTCATCGCGCGTCACTCCCGGATAATCAAAAATGGGCAAAAAGGCGGGATGTGGGTGGAGCTGGTTGCTGAAACCACGCCCGCCTAGAGCGACAGTGGTGACAGCAGCGGCAATCCCCCTGTCACTCAAGTGGCCACGCCCTTAATTATGCTGAACTTTAAGGCTTAATATAACTTAAACCGATGAGTTATAAAAAAATTCACCCCCCTCACAGTTGACATGAAGGGCAAAACTAGCTATATAGACCAAAACCATTTTTTGAACCAGGCTGTAAACATACTTTTTTCTGCTGTAAAGTTGGGCATTTTAACATGGAGTGTCAATGGGATTGACTCCCTTTTGCAGCCAGCCTCAAGCGGCCAGTCGATGAATTGCAGTTTCAGTCACTTCCGTGTTGGTTTCACGAGGGAGACCGGAAGGTTGCCCCTTGGTGTGAAAGCTGCTAAATCATATCGGCTGTATCCGAAATAGCCCCCTATACCCTCAAATAGGGCACTATTTGAGGGGACAGCCATTTTAAGTGGTGTTCGAAACCATAGTGAACGTTCCCGAGTGCACTCATTCAATCCCACAATGCACCGCGAAAACGAGTGTACAACCGATGTACGCTCAACAGCTAGAGATAACCCATAATGCACTGTGAGAGTCGCGCGCTGACTGAATTCCCGCGTCTCTCCAGACGATGGCGCCCGCAGCTGAATCGTCCATCCGTTCATTTTACAACGCGCTCCTCCACTGCGTAATACAGCGTACAACACGGGTACAAATTCGTTGTAAATTGATTATTAAATTGTTTAACCAGGGTTTATACATGACACAGTTCAAGATACAGTTGACACAGTTCAAGATAAATCCTTTAATCTTACTACTCGAACTATCCGTTTTAAATTGTTAAACAGTATAGCAATACTATGCAAAAGCGGCAATCCTTCCGGTGCACTTAGTGTCCGAATTCACTCACTCATTTTCATTCACTCCTTCAAGTGGACTGTATGAGTGGACTAATGTAGGGAATGGTGAATAGGGTATAGGGGGCGATTTCGGATACAGCCATAGAGAAGGGCTTAGTAAGCAGGAAAGGGCAAAATATTTTGACAAACTAAAGTTAATAGGTGGTAAAGACACATACGAGCAGTATTAAGATATTAGCCTATTATTTCACCTACCTGACCGGAAATGATAAGAACAAACAGGAATGTTGTCAAGATTCTTGCCCTGGAAATCCTGGTTCAGTTTGGCCAACCACAAACTCCTTTTGTTCCTCAGTTTTTGCACTCTTCTCCTTGATTTATAACTTTTGGAAGTCTATACTCCAAATGTTTTTCCCGGTCCAACCGATTAGTACAGCCCAAAACATGACAATAATTGAATTTTCACCAGCAATAATCAGCTAAATATATCCTTTTTTTTTTTCTGTTCAGTGGCATTGTTTATGTTCAGTGCCGCCAAAATGGACGATTGATTATGCGTCGTGAAAACACTCTATAGGGAAATAACTAGAGGAATAACAAAGTGCAGTAAACGATAAAACTGTTTGCACTACAAACCAGTTTGTTCATAATAAAGATAACACATTACAATAATATGGTAAATCACACCAGTTTGCATTATCAAGCAGCAAATCGAGCTGTTCAGGTTTTATCCACCTTATTCCTCAACGCGGAAATAAGCCTATAGGCGAGACTTCCGGTTCATTAGCCGCTAAAGGGAAATAACAAGAATAACAACGTACTGTAAATGGTAAAATTGTTTGAACTACAAACCACTGTGTTCATAATTAATATAATACATTAAGATACTATGGTAAAACTCACCAGTTTGCAGTATCAAGCAACAACGTAGCGGATGACACCAGAAGCCACGTTCAATTTACAAATGGCCGCGAAAAATAAGGTAGATATGTTTATAAACTATTTTTTATAAGTATATAATGTGTGAGAGGGTCTCAGAATAAACTCTTACCACGGTCATGGGCCTGTGATAGTATTGAACACTGCTGACACCTTGTGTTCAGTGAAAAAACTGACTAGACCGGAAAAAAAATCACTAAGTTAAACGCTTTTCTAAAGCTGAAAGTGCCTGCTAGTCTCTACATAAAAAGGTAATTAAGTTTTGAAAAAAGATAAATGAAGTAAATAGTTTAAACTTTGTAATTAATACTGTTATTTCCCTCATTTGTTGATTAAAATCGGTGAATACTTGGCACACACTGAATGTTTATTTTATTTAGCACTAAATGGTCATTATTTTAACAATGCTAAAACATTAAAGGCCAGTTAATTGGTAAAAAAAAAGGTTATTTTATACATAAAAATGTTAAAACAATAAATAAAAAAACAGCTGAGGTCAAAAGTTTACATACACCTTGCAGAATCTGCAAAGTGTTAATATTTGACCAAAAAAAAAAGAGGGATAATGCAAAATGCATGTTATTTTTTATTTAGTACTGACCTGAATAAGATACTTAACATAAAAGACGTTTACATATAGTCCACAAGAGAAAATAATAGTTGAATTTATAAAAATGAACCTGTTCAAAAGTTTACATGCACTTGATTCTTAATACGGTGTTGTTACCGGAATCATCCACAGCTGTGTTTGTTTGTTTAGTGATAGTTGTTCGTTCATGAGTCCCTTGTTTGTCCTGAACAGTTAAACTGACTGCTGTTCTTCAGAAAATTCTTTCAGGTCCCACAAATTCTTTGGTTTTTCAGCATTTTTGTGTATTTGAACTCTCTCCAACAGTGACTGATTTTGAGATCCATCTTTTCACACTGAGAACAACTGAGGGACTCATACGCAACTATTACAGAAGGTTCAAACACTCACTGATGCTTCAGAAGGAAACACGATGCATTAAGATCCGGGAGGTGAAAACTTTTGAACAGAATGATTCATTTTGACCTAACAAATGTTTTCTTGACACAAATTCTAACATGAAGCTTTTATTTTTTTCAACATTACAGCATGTTACATAAAAACGGTGATGAAACACAGACCTATGAACAGACACGTAATCGATGGACAGTCTCCATTGTAAGCGTGCAAAGCATGATTCGATAACACCTATGCCGTTTCAAAAGACACCGCAATGGAGACCAACTACTAAAGGCAGTAAAAACGTAAGTATGCATCGACAACAGACATTTGAAATTCAAGAAAAAGAGTGGCTTTGTGTGGAACAAAGATCTACTAGTGTTGTTCAGTAATTACAACCTACTGTATGAAGCACCAACAGTGTACAAGAACCGAAAGCCAGAGCTTACCAGCAAGCCTGAGCTTGGATATTTCATATTAGTCCACAATTTAACACTGTTGCTATTAGCACGAATAGAAGTCATACATCGCAGTGCTTTAATCTGTAAAACTGAATTAATTATGTAGACTTAGTGTCCATGCATGTTTTATTTTTTATTTTATTTTTGCTAGATGTTAGAAATGTACATCTGGTGATTGTTAAAGCTGAATTTTTACATATCAACACCAAGAATAAATAAAAATAACATGAGATATGTACAGTGCCATACATATTTGGGATACAATAAATTAAGTTATAGTTAATAGTAGTGAACTCAATTAAAAAAAGTGATGGTTTCACGATTAAAACTTTGTGTAAATATATAGGCCTATTATTATAAACATCTCTGGGCACTTTAAGAATTTAGATGAAATAGATGTAAGGCTTAATGAAACGGCTGGAGCGGTTTGTGAAATTGATATTCCATTACTAATAATCTGATTTTTTTCTGATATGGAGTGACTGTAGGGATCTTTATTCTGTCTTTATTATGTACATGTACAGAGACTGGGTGAAATAGCATCTTGTAATGTGGCGTCGTCGTCCTTTGCTTATCTTGAAATGTCTGCATAGCATCCGTATTAGATTAGAGTGGATATTACTGGAGTCTCTGGAGGGCGAGAGGTTCAGTGTCCAAGTCCAAATGTCCAAATGTTAGAAAAGGGACACTTTCTTCTTCAGGTCGTTCCGTTTCCATAGTGACAGACGATCGAATTCTGTGATGGACATTCCGAATAAGGTCTGGAATTCCTCTGGAGACAGATGACGCTTGAAAAACAAAATTAAAACAAATAGTTTATATGTGCAGTCAGAGACAAAAAACCTATAGGGGACGGGGAAAATCTCCAACTTAACATCTGCAAATATCGAAATCATTATTTATTTATGTTACAATAATATTTACAATGTTTATTAATGCTATATTAATGGCATTATGATGTCAATAAAATATTTAAAAATTAAAATGTTTTTTAAAAATTAAATAATATATATAAAATATAATATAAAATTAAAATAATATACTTTTTATTTATTAAAAAAGTAGTAGTAATAATAATAACAAATTATTTAAAATATATTAAAACAATTATTAAAGGGGTCATCCGGTGCCACATGCACTTTTACAAGCTGTTTAACTGAAATGTGTGTTAGGAGTGTGTGTACACAACCACCCTAGAATGACAGAGATCCACCCAGTAGTTTTCTTTTAATTTAGTAAAATAATTTGCCTCTTCTCATATCGAGCCGTTCTCAGATGCCTGTCGTTGTGCAGTAAGACCGACAGAGTCCACTCCTGCGATAGTTGATAGACAGCCGTGTTTTAGCATAGACCCGCCCCGAGTGGAAACTGACAGCACTGAGGGAATGTGGCCGCCGATCTACCTAAATGGGTTCATGTTTACACGAATCATTTCTCATCATACTGCATTATAAACGAGGGTCAGTATAAAGCTTAGTTTTGTAAGTCTATAGATGGTTTAAAACGGTGTCTGTTAATGATTAAGATGTAAGGTTAACGCAATACCTGCAAACATGTTTACAGCCCGCAACTGCATACGAGTAAAGACTATAACACTCACATTAATGTATTTCAATATAAGGACAGGGTAAGTTATGTTAACCGATCCCTTCTTTGCTCTTGTTCAATCAGCTATGCCTCAGTAAACACACCGCGTTCAGCTCTGTACCACAGTAAACATAGTAAACACACCGCGTTCGTCTTTTTACCACAGTAAACACACCGCGTTCAGCTCTGTACCACAGTAAACACACCGCGTTCAGGTCTGTACCACAGTAAACACAGTAAACACACCGCGTTCAGCTCTGTACCACAGTAAACACAGTAAACACACCGCGTTCAGCTCTGTACCACAGTAAACATAGTAAACACACCGCGTTCGTCTTTTTACCACAGTAAACACACCGCGTTCGTATCTCTCTCAGCAGGGGCGGACTGGGACAAAATTTCAGGCCGGGAAATCTCACACTCATCCAGGCCATCCCAAAAACCCACAACAAATTCTGAAACCATGGACAATAAAAAAGTATAATCCACTGGCTGGTGCCATGCAAAATAATTAAAGATTATCTCTTGAACCTCCATTTACCTTTTTATAAAAATTTAAGTATTACATTAGTACCATGTGCTATTGTTTTATTGCCTAAATGTCAAAACTGTTGGCCTACAATAATAGCTACATCTTGAATATAACTTTAGTAAAATCCTAATACTGAATTTTATTTTTGCATTATCATGGGTCATGTTTTGTCCTTAGGAAAATTAACCATGGTTTAATTAGGCCTATGGTAAAAGTATAGTAGTAACTGTGTTTTTTTTTTTTTTTTTGGCATTTTGATTACAATTTGCAATTTTGAGTTTTACTACAAATACCATTTACTATAAATACCAAGTGTAGCAAAACCTTTGTTAATTTGTGGTTACCATAGTTTAACTATAGTAACAATGTTTTTTGGTTTTTAGTGAAAACATGGTTAATTTTTGTAAGGGTTGTATTGTTGTTAGCCTTATATTAGCTCCCTCTAAACGTGTTAGAAAACAATGTGAATATTTGTCTGCTAAGTTCCTACTCTTTACAAGTTATGCCATTTTGTTAATTTTTCAGCAAATGGACTGCTATTGATAATATTTGCAAGCAGTTTAACTAAGTAAACAAAACTACAATAGTCTATTTACAGATGTATCTGACCTGTAAATGAAGTACTGAACAGGACAGTTTCGACTCTCTGCTCCACCTGGGTGCTCCATTCTTGAGTCTTGCATTCTTTTGGCGGACGCGCGGATGGGCGGAGCGTGCGCGTGGCGAATTGGTTGTCAGTCAAGACAAACCGGATTACGATTTATTAGAGTATTATTATTGAATGGCGAATTTGGAAATAATCACTTTAGTACATTCGGCAGGCAACAGAAACAACAACAATATATGAAAATAAAATATAAATTAAAAAAATGGCAGCGGGCCAAATTGGCTGCCAGGCCACCGGGAATTGTCCCGGTTCTCCCGATGGCCAGTCCGCCCCTGTCTCTCAGTACTCTACCCTGCCAGTACATAAAAAGATAAATCAAAGTGACATTAAGTTTACTAACCATTCAGACACGTCCAGTATAAGCCGTAATTGCCGCACTTCTTTGCAGGTGTCATCTTGTTTCGGTTCCAACTCCGGTTTTTAAATTAAATTTTAAATGGATGGGGTTGAACAGTGTCTTCAAAGCCCCCCCAGTGCCATTTTTCCCCAAACTATACAACTATACCTAGGGCTGGGAATCGATTCCAAAAAGAATCGATTCCTCGATTCCGAGGCATTGGGAATCGAGAGTCGATTCCAACGTTTGGAATCGATCCTCTCAAGGGGAATCGACTCCTCATTCAGAGCCGTTTTCAGTTCAACAAAACTTACCTCTTAAACGGAAGGCTGCATTCCATGAAGGCTGCATATTTCGGCTGCAAGTCATCAAATGTCGATTGACGAAAATAAACGTAATAAAAATGAGTTTAAGGACGCAGCCTTCAGTTTGAGAAGCACCCATTAATTTGCCTCTTGCTCACTAATAGTTATTATAGTCTGATACATTTCCACAAAAAGATTCGTTCGGATAGATTATTTAAATGAACCAGTTCAAAAAACGATTCAGATGTTATTTTACGGGAGAACTGGCTCATGATGTCCACAATTTAGACGACAGAATAGATCATGACGTGTCTTGATCTTATTTACATCTTAAATAAATGCTATTTTTAATCTATCAGCCAAATGATAACTGAAAGAAAACGCAGAGAGCACGTATCAGTGGCCGAGAGCGCATCTGATTGACAGTTCTCGCCACGAGCTCTCATATCAGTGTTGTTGTTAAAGTTCTGTTTATTTTGTTTCAGTGTATAGTTTTGTCATTTTATACACGTCACATCTTGTTTTATTCATGCAATAAATGCATGTCCACCGCTGAGCTGTGGGTTATGACTAATTTCCTGGGCAACGAATTACAATTTGAAATCAGTCAGAGCTACAGAAAAATAGTATATATATATATCTTCTTTTTTTTTTTTTTTTTTTACAAATGAAGCTTAATATTATGAGAAGGTAACTTTATACAACCTTTACATCCTGCATACATTGCGAAATTAGCTTCCTCCAATCTAAAAAACAAGAATCGAAAAAGAATCGAAACAACAGTGAGGAATCGATTCTGGAATCGAATCCAATCGATTCCAGAACCAGGAATCGGAATCGGAATCGATTCCAAAATTTTCGGAATCGAACAGCCCTAACTATACCCCTAACTGTTGTCTAGGCAACACCCCGTGTGCTATGTAATGACACGCCCCACAGAACTGAGGGGCGGGGTGAGCAGAGGTTCATAAAATTTAAAGGGCCAGGTACTGATATCGCTTGCTGAGAACATAGCCATTTTTACCAGGTAAATGAGTGTTTTTTTTTACACTACCATAGAGAATTTTTAATCAAAGTATATTGCAAAGTTTTCATTAGGACCCTAAAGCATCATATTAACTTGTGGAAAATGGGCATCGGACGACCCCTTTAAGAAATATTTATAAAAACAATAGATTTAAAAAAAATCTTGAATAGATTTTCATATATTTAAAAAACGTAGTTGTAGTAATAGTAATAAAAAAAATAAACTATTTGAAATATGAACTAATAAAAATAGTCTTATTAAAATGTATTTATGTATTTGTGGTAAGAGTATTTGGAAAACATAATAATAAGAATAATAAGGATAATGAACTGTTTGAAAATGTTAAAATGGCTATTTGAAAATAGTAAAATTAATAAAAAATTGTTTTATTAAAATGTATTAATGTATTTGTGGTAGAAGTGTTTGGAAAACAATAATAATGAACTATTTTAAAATATTAAAATTAATAAATATGAATTATTAAAATGTATTTATGTATTTGTGGTAGGAGTGTTTTAAAAACATAATAATAATAATACTAATACTAATAATAATAATAATAATAATGAACTGTTTAAAAATGTTAAAACATTTTCAAAAGTTTTTTTTCATATTTCTTTTATTTAAAAAAAACCATCAATCAATTTAATATGTATTTATTTAAATGTAGTAGCAGTAACAATGTTAATAATAATTAACTATTTAAAATTATTATAATTAATACAAATTTCTATTAAAATGTATTAATGTATTTGTGGTAGGAGTGTTTTGAAAACATAATAAAAATTAACTGTTTTGAAATGTAAAAAAATATTAAGAAAAGTTTATTTTAATATTTCTTTTATTTAAAAAATCTATTTAATATTTATTTATTAAAATGTAGTAGTAGTAGTAGTAATATTAAAATTAATAATCAAAACAAACTGTTTGAAAATATTAAAATTAATTAAAAAATTGTTTTATTAAAATGTATTAATGTATTTGTGGTAGGATTGTTTGGAAATTATAATAATGAACTATTTACAAATATTATAATGCATAAAAAACATGTTTTATTAAAATGTATTAGTAGGAGTTTTTGAAAATAACAATAATAATAATAATAATAAAATAAATAATAAAATTATTCAAAAAGAAATGTGAAAATCTATTTAATATTCATTCATTTATTAAAATGTATTAGTATTAATATTAATAATAATGAACTATTTAAAAATATTAAAATGTATTAAAAAATTGTTTTATTAAAATGTATTAATCTATTTGTGGTAGGAGTGTTTGGGAAATATAACAATAATTACCTTTTTTTTTTCTTTATTATTATATGTGTATTTGTGGTAGGAATATTGGAAAACAACATTTATACATTTTCATAAAATAAATACATATTTATAATAAATGTTATTATTATTATTTTCCCTCAAACATGCAATCACAAATAAATAAAGAAATAAACCTGTTCATACGTTCAGTTACTATATATAATAATAATAATAATAATAATAATAATAATAATGTTTTTCAAACATGCCTACCATAAATAAATAAATAATTAATTAAATAAATATTTTCAAATTATTATTTTTTTTTTTCATTAATAAAACAATAATATAAATAATTATTTTGGCTAACACTTTTAAGCACATAGTAAACTGTCACAATAAAATAAAATATTAAAACTAAGGTTAACTAGTGCTTGTTTGTGGTTTACCTCTAATCTGGTCCTGTCAACACCTGGAGGAAGTTTACTGCGCCCTCTGTGGGTCACAATCAGCATTTCATATGGATATATCTGAAGGGAGATGAGATTTCATTACATTTTGGTAACATGATATGCGGTACTCATCCTTTTAGATTTACTGGACACAGAAACGGGCCGTCACACATTAACGGCTCACTCAAGGGAGAATGTTTACCACACATACAACCTCCAAAGTTTTCACTTCAATATTGTCTTCATTGACACTGCCATACTGAATTTTGCATTTAATGGATGCAAGGCTTAGAAGCAGCATGGATGTGAGTGAGTGAATGTATGGCATGGGGTTAGAAGAGCGAGCAATAGGCCATGAAAACTTTGGAGGGTCTCGTAAAATCTGCCTCACCTTCTGTTCCAGAATACTAGGAAGAGAGCTTCCTCTGTCCATTCTCCCACTCTGAGAATCGCCATTCTATGAAGACGCCACCCCAGCCCCCAAAAAATGCCCCCCCGGGACAAAGGAGATCAATATGAGACAGGTATATTCAGAGAGGAGGCTCTCACTACATGCAGAATAATGAATCAGCCTCATTCGACTCATTATTAAGTATGCAAACAGTGTGTGGAGATCAAATGAGTCTGAAGCCATGAAAAAGGAGCGTAGGCTAATGTCAGGGTAAAGATACATTAGTAGCAGGAAAAGGATGTGGTTTCCATGTCAGAGCCTATTAGCTGCTGCTGGCATATTAGAAAACCCAATAGCCATGCTTGTGAAATCAAGCAAAGCCAGCTTACCTGTACACCTGAGGAACATAGAAAGAAGAAAGATTATTGGAAATATTCAGAAAAATACAGTAACACTAAAAGCCATTAATATAGTTTATAGTTTACAAAAAAATGTTGACCATACCTGTTTTTGCTTTTCCATTGTCTGTGGAGGTGAAGTCTGCAGACTGCAGCTACATGCATTAATAGAAACAATTACACTCATTAGAGACTTAAAAGAGATATAAGAACATCAGGTGACATGTCAATATTGCTACCATTACAGCTATATTTAATACTGCAGCAAACCCACATTTTAAGTAAGCACTGTGTGAAGAGCTTAACCAATAAAACGGATAGAATTACATATTACAATTTATGCACACTCTTAAAGGCACAGAGGCTAAATAAATTTTGTTTATCTTAGGGTCAGAGAGATGGTGGAAAACTCTAAAAATGTTCTGAATTTATACTCATATTTAATATTACACGTAAAATTGTATGGTAATAATCAGTGAAGAAAGGGTTCATGTTTATTATTATAATTAATAATGTTAATAATTAATATTATGACTTAATACCCACATTTAATATTATATATACAGTGCAGACCAAAAGTTTGGACACACCTTCTCATTCAGGTGTGTCCAAACTTTTGGTCTGTACTGTAGATATGAATTCAACTGAAAAAAACTTGTGAAAAAGTATATTTCAGGTGGTCAAATAGCAAATAGTGGAGCTCTGCAGCCACCTACTGGTAAAAGTTATTTGTAGTTGTTGTTTTTTTTACTTTTAAAACTGGATTTTCCAAAAGATGGGCAAAAATCTTACACTAAACCATGTGAAATTATCCATGTTATCCCCATGAATTAAAGTTAGAAATGTGGGTCTTTTATAAAGTGAATTTTACATAAAAAAGCAGTTTTTGTATAAAAACTCATTTAAAAAATATTTATTTATTAATTTATATATATTTAAAAAATATCACTAACCCACTGAAAACTGCACAAATGTAGAGTAAAAACTTTAATAAACAGAAAAATATACAGTACAGACCAAAAGTTTTGGACACACCTTCTCATTCATTTGAATGAGAACGTGTGTCCAAACTTTTGGTCTGTACTGTATAAATACATATATTAAATAATAAACAACGACTACATTTTAATTATTGCAATAATGTTAATTAATATTATTAGTTTTCATATGTATTTATTGCAATTAATAATGATAATAATTAGTATTAATATAAAAAAAAATTACATTTGTTGAAAAAAGACTGCTATTTAGTTAATAATTAATATTATATTTAAAGACTATCATGTAATAAAATAATTAATAATTATAAAAAA
>NC_133383.1:24950721-24985858 GCF_049309525.1 Garra rufa
ATGTAGCTTTGATCACAATAAATTACATTTTAAAATATATCATCTTCAAATAGGACACAGTTATTTTAAATAGTAAAAATATGTCATTGTACTGTTTTGCTGTACTGATAATTGCTGGTTTGGTGAGCAGAAAAGACTTAAAAACTTTCAAAAACTTTTGACTGGTAGTGTATATGATACACTAACATTCAAAGGTTTGGGGTCTAACACATAGCTGTTTTTTTTAAGAAATGGATACTTTTATTCAGCAAGGACACATTAAATTGATCAAAAGCAACAGTAAAGACATTTATAATTTCTTTTCTTTTTTTTGCAACAAACTTTCTTTGTACCAAATAAAAATTGTGGTTTCCACAAAAATATTATGCAGAACAAAGTTGATAACAACAAGTGTTTCTTAAGCAGCAAATTTTATATTGATTTCTGAAGAATTGTGTAAAAAAAGAACTCTGAGATAATTGCTGATTAAAAAAATCAGCTTAATTAAAATATATAAAAGAAAATTCTAATAATATCTCGCAATATTACTGGTTTTACTGTATTTTTGATCAAATGCTACCTTGATGAGACACTTCTTTCAGAAATTCTTCTTGAGCTGTAATGGGGTATTTGTGTTGAATTTGTGCTTAATTCTGTGATTTTATTTCTCATCTGCAGCCTTTTTGGATTCCTCAACCTTGCAGCTGTTTTTTGATTTGTATCATTCCATCCCTCCTTCGCTGTCTCCCTTGGTGAGTGTCAGATAAACAGAATGATGTGTGTGTAGATAAACAAGCCTTTGCCTCATAGATAATGTTCTAGTCTCTTTCAGTAATAATGTGAACTGTTTAGTATTAAATGTGCTGTTTGTCTTTTAGGTTTTGTCTTGTTTAGTCCAAATAGCATCTGTCCGGAGGTCTCTCTTTAACAACGCAGAGAGAGCGAAGTTCCTCTCCCATTTAGTAGATGGTGTGAAGAGAATATTGGAGAACCCTCAAGTATGCCATCCATCCTAAAATTAGTTATTATAATATATAAAAAAAACTGTTGAATAATGTTGTATCTTAAATATAGCTTTACAGTTTCAAATCTATTTGCAGGTATTATGTGCTTATGTTGTTTGTCGTGTTTGATTTGTAGAGTTTGTCTGACCCAAACAACTACCATGAGTTCTGCCGATTGCTGGCTCGACTCAAGAGCAACTATCAACTGGGAGAGCTGGTTAAAGTAGAGAACTACCCTGAGGTCATAAGACTGATCGCTAACTTTACCGTAACTAGTCTGCAGGTGAGTGTACGACTTGGTGTACTATGAAGTTGAAGGTGTAAATGCAGACATACAAAATTAACTTTTGTAAATTTTTAAAGTTCAATTCTAATCTAATGCACATTGAGTTCAAAATTAAGAGCTGTAACCCATTCCAACTAAGAAAACTTGAGTCTGAATAAAGTCAGTGAACTTGTTCCTGAGCTTTAAAGAGGACGCAGTCTAAATTACATTCACACTGGCATTTTAGGAAGCCAAACTAATTAAATATAATAGAAATAACAATAATTTTATATTATTCTTAATTCTATGACCATAATATCCATATATTGTACAACAATTGCACTTTAAAATAAATGAATATTTTATATATTATTTCGCTTTACACCACAGTAGGGAAATTACAACACTTCTTTCCTAATTTCTACACTTGGAAGAGATATTTTGAATTTGAACTGCAGTAACATTACCCATTTAAACTGCTAGCTGTCAGCAATTCATACTGCACTTTTAAGCTTTTATTTTGACGGAAACGGCAGTAGAGCTTGTATTTTGAAGGAAAACTTCAGCTTCAGTGAAAACAGGCTTACAAAAACACGTCTCACTACAAATCTAGTGAAATACTGTAATCATCTGCTGCAAAAATAAAGCATAACTGGTGGCCGTTGCATTCCCAAACGCAAACTAAACTCACAGCACATGCAAAAAACAAGCTCACTGCATTCACTGTGAACTGAGCCGTTAGGAGGCACAGAAAACACCAGATCACAAGCTGATCGCCTGAACCAAGTGCGCGCTTCACTTCGAAACATGCAGCGAAAACGCTTGATGAAGGGCTTAAGCCATATTGTGCTTTCGGTTTTAGTTTGTTTGACAGATACTGTGCCAAAGCATAATGGCCCACAATACAACTTTAAAGACCTTTTATGTTGGAATAAGAAGTTTAAATATATTTTAAAAACTACACTTTTTGCCCGAAAGACCTATCTTTTTATATCATCATGTGACTATAATATTGAGACGTGCTATTGCAGTACCACGATATTGCTAATATGTTACATCCCTACTAATATGTGATTTCTACAGAAGCGGAACCAACTTGACTGCAATTATTTGATGAAATGAAGTGAAAATGATCTATGACAAATTGACATTTCGAAGGCTGATAACTTTGGTCTGTCCCAGCACTGGGAGTTTGCCCCCAACAGCGTGCACTATCTGCTGAGCTTATGGCAGCGATTAGCGGCATCTGTCCCCTATGTGAAGGCCACAGAGCCTCACATGCTGGAGACCTACACCCCTGAGGTGACCAAGGCCTACATCACATCCCGCCTTGAGTCTGTGCACATCATTCTGAGGTAAAGTGAGCACTACTTGAAGTTACAGTTAGGTCTGATGAGCAAGAATGGCGTAAATGTGTGAATATACAACATTTCTATGCAGGGATGGTCTTGAAGACCCCTTGGATGATGCTGGCTTGGTACAACAGCAGCTGGACCAGCTGTCTACTATCGGGCGGTGTGAGTATGAGAAGACCTGCGCCCTGCTGGTCCAGCTGTTCGATCAGTCGGCCCAGTCGTACCAGGAGCTGCTGCAGTCCACCAACTCCAGCACAATGGACATAGCAGTGCAAGAGGGTGAGCTTGAAATGAAACCTAATATGCAAATCAATTAGGGTTGTCACAAAGGATTATTTTGATAATAATCAGTCAATTTTATGACGATTAATTGAGTAGTCGGATCATTATAATGTTTTTGTGATTATAGAAAAATACCTAAAGCGAACAACATCCTTTAAAATGATTTACAATACATATATAATAGCAATGAGGCAATAATAGTTAGTTCAAATAAAGTATCAAAAGCAAGTAATCATCTGGTTTTATTGAACAAAACTTAAAATACATAATGTATTATATACAATAGAGCTAACGTACATTACGCATTATAACAATCGACTGCAGAGGGCGTCAAAGTCCTGACGATTGTTTTTACACTTTACTGCTCGATCTAATCCTCATTTAATATTGACTAAACAACCTTTAATTCAAATGTCCACTTAATCTTTAATATTTAGCCATTTCTTTACAACAGAAATGCTACAGCCAGAAATTTCTTGAATATGTGGACATCAAAGCATGTAAACGCAGAGTAAGGGTTTGAGCTTTTATTTTGAAATCACAATGAACAGTTAGCATATTGAAAAAGATACTGATGTATTGTCCTGTGTTTGTGTAGGTTTATAAGTGTATTATCTTACAAATGTAATAAACACAAACTCAAAGCAATATGCAGAGATGAAGTTTGAGACGCTCCACGCATGTAAATGATAACAGTTTGTGTGGAGCAGCATTTACTGTGAACAAAGCCGCTCTGACATGCACGTACATGACCTACAGGCATGTAAATAAAGTGCATATATTAAGCTTCACATATATTTATTTAATTGAATCGTAGCGTTTGTGAAATTACAATAGCATTATGCTTTAATATGATTTTAAATTGGTTTAATATATCACGCAACCTTGGAAAACGGTCTAATTATGCATTTTACAGATTCTCGTCTACCACTTCTGGTATTTTGCCGGTTGTTCAGCACGCCCAAAATGCAATCAAGGATTTTTTAAATCAAGTACTCGAATTAAATCAAAGAATCATGACAGCCCTAAAATCAATATATTGTATCATAACTAAAGTCTGATATACAAACCTAAGTTACGATACAGTGGTTACATTACATATGTGTTGTCTAGGTCGCTTGACGTGGCTAGTGTACATCATTGGTGCAGTCATTGGAGGAAGAGTATCCTTTGCCAGCACGGACGAGCAGGATGCCATGGATGGGGAGCTTGTTTGTCGGTGAGTAATCGCCCCTAAATATTATAATAAATTTGTAGATATGTTAAATATCTCTTTTCTAAACAATGTGTAAAAAATCAGTTAAATGAATATCTAAAATCATTATTTGACAGACAGTGATGCTTACAAAAAAAGGCTCTTGTAACAAGGAATGAAGTCAAACAGTATTTAGATTTGTAATTTTTTTTATAAAAGCCATTCAGATTTCACTATATATTAAAGGGATGGTTCGGAGTAGAATTAACTTCATTGCTATGCACTCCGAAGCCCATGTAAATACCCCATCCGAAGTTTTTTTTTACCTTAGTCAAACATTTATGGAGATATTAGAGTTTTTCGAATTGCTTGTTACAGGAGTGAATGGTACATGTGATGTATCTCGTAAATTACACCACTAAACGTGCAAGTAATCTTACCAAACTTGTACAGTAGTGTAAATAGGTTATGTACTCACAAAACGCTGCATCAGAACATTTGTAAGTCCACCATGAGTGTTTTAAAAACATGTTTTACCCGAGAACTACTAGTCTCAGAAACTACAAGTCGACGTCACTTCCCTGGTTTGAAAAAAGCACGTAAAAGTCCTCCTACTACATCTGTCGGAAGTGACGTCGACGTGTCGCCATTTGTAGTTTTTGAGACTAATAGGGATTGGCTAAAACGTGTTTTTAAAACACTCATGGTGGACTTACAAATGTTCCGATGCAGCGTTTTGTAAGTACATAACTTGTACAGTAGTGTAAATAGGTTTGGTAAGATTACTTGCACGTTTAGTGGTGCAATTTACGAGATACATCACATGTACCATTCACTCCTGTAACAAGCAATTCGAAAAACTCTAATATCTCCATAAATGTTCGACTAAGGTAAAAAAAACTTCGGATGGGGTATTTACATGGGCTTCGGAGTGCATAGCAATGAAGTCAATTCTACTCCGAACCATCCCTTTAACTATGATGTTTACAAGAGTACAATGAAAGAGTCGGTTCCAGATTTTTCCTCTGCTGTTGGCAGTGGCTTCACAAAATAGTGCCACCAAGTTGTAGTTTTATGTATAACACAGTTTCAGTTTTTTGTTCTCAGTGTGAAAAGATTTTGAAAAAGATTAAAACACTTGTCTGTAAAAAAAAAAAAAATTAAATCATGTTGGTCAGATCCATTAAAATTAAGTAATTCAAATTAAATTGTTCATTGCATTGAATTTTCACACAAAACAATGTAATGTAAAATTTGAGTTAATTTTTAAAATCACAAATAATTTAATAATATTTCAAAATGTTCTTTAGTAGGGCTGTCCCCGAATAGTCGAAGATTCGATGCATCGATATGCGGAGCCTGATTCGACCACCGATCTCACAGTCGAATCTTCGCGGGTGAAACGAGCATCATACCATTTTGCCAATATGGGGGTGCTCAATGTCTAATTGCACACAGAACTACTGGTTTTGTACGGTTATATTAAGTTATATACAGCCTTTGATTATGATAATGCAGTAAAAACAAAAGTGAAAAGAAAGAAGCGTTCAATAAATATTTTTAACGTGTTTGTGAATAAATCCAACCACCCCTGTGACTAATTTAATTTTCACTTTCCCTGATGCATGACGAGATGAGGACCATCTTGACTGCAGGGATGGCGGCGATCACACCAAACGCGTTTTTGCAGTTGGAGGCGCCTCTTTTGAATGTTTTTCTGTTGGCAGTGAGCGTTCTGCACGCTGTTTATGCACCCCGGCGCCTCGCGTTTTCGCCGCCTGCTGCGCCTCGCGTTTTGCAGGAGCGCTCTGAGCGCCTGAAGTTGAAAAAAAAATCAACTCTGAGCGGAAAAACGCCCAACGTCATTCGCGTTCTTTTCCATTGTCCAATCGAATGAATGGAGAGGCGGGCCTTCTGTTGTGATGGCGAAAGTTTACCGTTGCTTAAAAAGTCCGAAAACTCCAAGAAATGGAGGAGAAACCTTTGTTGTCTATCGTGGGTAACCCGGAGCTGTATTATTTAGGGTTTCTGCTAATATGACAGTTTACTTAACAGCAAAAAACTAAGATTTTAGAGCGCTCGCGCTATAATCCTTTGAATTGACTGACAGGACAGCTGTTTTGGTCGTTGCTTAGCAACTTAAAAAAACCGCAGCACACTGCTCTTTCATTAAAAGTCACCAAAAAAGGCAGTGCTGTGCGCCTCGCGTTTTTAGAACTAAAAGACGCGTTCTGTGTTTTTATTTAAACCTAAATAAGTTTGTCTGTCAGTTGGCAGGCAGTTTTGGTCGCTTATAAAATAAAATAAAAATAGTTTTACCCTCCTGCTAACTATAGTGTCGTGCCCCTCCCAACCCATTCACACACACACATAGGCCTAGATGATTCGACTATCGGTCGACTATAGAAAGATTCGAAAATTCTGATTCGACTATGAAAATTCATAGTCGGGGACAGCCCTATTCTTTAGCAAATCTAAAAAAAAAAACAATTAGTCTTTCATGCTGTACTTTCCTAATTGTGATTCCTAATTCCACCTGTAGTATTTAAAAAAAAAAGATCCATGGTTGTAGTTTTTTATTTTTAAATGGATAGTTCACCCCCCAAAAATAATTGCCGTTAATTACTCACCTTCATGTTGTTTCAAAACCGTAAGACTTTATTATTTTAAGATAATTTTTGTTGAAATCTGAGAGCTTTCTGAACCTGCATAGACAGCAATGCAACTGGCATGTTCAAGACCAAGAAAGGCAGTAAGGACATTGTTAAAATAGTCAGCAGCACTGTGCATGCATGCTTCATGATGCTGTTGTGAACGTACACCGAAGACTTCCAGGGAGGTAGGGTTAGGTATTGCGAACCGGTTCTAAACTTCCAAGAACCGAGTATTCGATAAGACGTGCGTTTTGATTCTGCTTAATGATTCCTGCGTTTGCATTTTAATGTGATTTTTAAACAATGTAAGCACATGAAGAGAAAGAACTTGCGCACTGTTTGGTCCTTCCTGGTGTGGGTTCCTGGCCTGTGTCCGTTCTCGAACCGTTCCGTGCATTTCCACTGCTGAAAAGGTTGTTCTGGGCTGGAACTAAAATGTTTCACATTTACCGACCAGTGTGCAGTACGCCACTAGGCTATATAATCATAAACACAGCCGTTTTTTTTTGTCTTGAACATAAACCGTTTTAAAAGAAAAGGCATGTGCAACAGTATTTTTAGATCAATGTACGTTCGGTGTTAAAGAAACCGCAGCCTAATAAACATTTTGCTATTGTCACTATTTTAACAATGTCCTTACTACCTTTCTGGGCCCTGAATGTGTCAGTTGCGTTGCTGTCAATGCAGGGTCAGAAAGTTCTCAGATTTCATCAAAAATATTTTAATTTGTGTTCTGAAGATGAAAAAAGGTCCTGTATGTTTGGAACGACATGCCGGTGAGTAATTAATGACTGAATTTTCATTTTTGGGTGAACTATCCCTTTAGCTTTTTTCAAGTAGTAAACTTTTGTTTTATTTAAAGAGTTACTCGAAATCACGGGTTCTTGCTTTTCACTGTTTATTTCTTTATTTCGTATTCACATCGCCTTCATATTTTGTCATTTTCAGAGTTTTGCAATTAATGAACCTCACAGACTCACGGCTGGCTCAAGCAGGAAATGAGAAGCTGGAGTTAGCCATGCTCAGTTTCTTTGAGCAGTTTCGCAAAATCTACATCGGTGACCAGGTGCAAAAATCATCAAAGGTAAATGCAGTTATGCTGTATTTTGACTGTCTGTGTGAGCGTGAACTTCAAGCTGTGGTTTTTGGTTTAGACAGCAAATCCTAAACAAAAACATCAGCTAGCAGTAAATTAATTATTGACCTCTCGTAACATTCACTGGGCTTTGCCTTTGAACTTTCAGAATGACTGAAATTTGTGATTGTTGTGTCTGGGCTTTGAAAAGAGACAGTCAATTCAGCTTTTTTGCATGCTTAGTTGTGGTTTTACTCTTTTAGTTTAGCGATCTAAATTAGCTTGCAGATTTAAAAACAGAGTTTTCTTATGTTGGAGATGAAAGTGTCCTGTCTCAACTAACCAAAAAGCTGAAGTTTTCTCTCCTGTTGCTCAGATTTCAAACTGTGAACAGAGAAGATAAGTGCACGTAGAAAGACTAGCTGTTCCTCTAAACCCGTCTTTAGTTCTGCTTCAGCCTGTTGTCCTGACACATTATAGGATTAGTTTACTCCAGAAAAAAAAAAAATCCTGATAATTTACTCACCCCCATGTCATCCAAGATGTTCATGTCTTTCTTTCTTCTGGCAAAAAGAAATAAAGGTTTTTGAGGAAAACATTCCTGGAGTTTTCTCCATGTAGTGGACTTCAATGGGAGCCAATAGGTTGAAGGTCCAAATTGCAGTTTCAGTGCAGATAAAGGGTCTACACAATCAACTTTTTGTAGAGTCTTTTGAGGCTGCTCCCCATTGAAGTCCACTATATGGAGAAAAATCCTGGAATGTTTTCCTCAATAACCTTAAGTTAATTTCTTTTCAACTGGAGACAGAAATTTTAATTCTGGAGTGAATTAATCCTTTAAAAGTGCTTCTCCTAACTGTTACAAAGTGTACGAATCCTGTGAAAACTATTATGAAATCTTGATTGGATCTTGATAATTGGATCAGTTAGATTTAATGGAGAATTGTCCCAAATGGCACACTTAATTTGGACCGTAGGAATGCAGACTTATAGTGTACTGTTTAGGGTTGTGACGATGAGGAAATTTCCCCACCGGTTAATTGACATGTGACAACACCGGTAATACCGGTATCACCGTGGGGGTGGGGGTTTCCTAGGAACGAAGACGAGAGCATGCACTATAATTAAAAACTATGCTACAATGCGTCATATTTCATTTATGTGAGGAGAACGAGAGGAGTCGAATTTACAGAAAGAGAATGGCGGACGATTTAGTGTCAAAACGCAATGCAAAAGCGCCTGTTTGGCAACATTTTGGGTTCAAAGTTTTTTTTTGTAGTTTCGTTGTCGTCCATTCAAACAATTGACGCCGAATTGCCAATACCGGCAAAACTGAAAGTGAAAGCATAATACGCACGCATTTATAAGCTATTTAAAAGCAGAAAAAACGAGGAAAATAGCTCTTTATTGCCAGACAGGCGTTTTGCATTGCGTTTTGACACTAAATCATCCGCCATTCTCTTTCTGTAAATTCGACTCCTCTCGTTCTCCTCACGTAATAAAAAAAATGAAATATGACGCATTGTAGCTATGTTCAGTTTTTAATTATAGTGCATGCTCTCGTCTTAAGTAAATTATTTATAATTATATTTTCCATTTAATTCAAATAAATATTAAAAAAAAAAAACGAATAGGCATACTTTAAAAAAAAAATGTGGGGATGGTGTCACGGTGGAAAAGTGATGTCACCGGTGTTGCGTCTTAAAACCGGTAACACCGTCTATCGTTGCAAGCCTAGTACTGTTACCCAGCAGCCCATGCAGCAAAGTGTAGACTTAGAGGAGCATGCCATTTGGTACTGGACCATAATCAGGACTCAACAATAAGGATTTTTTGGTTCCAAGATTTTATTTTATTTTTTGTTAGCGCACAGTATTTGTCACAAAATTTTACATTTTAGTTGATAATTTGGAAATTAAATTCACCTGCTTTTTCCCCATTTTCTGACCAATATATATGTATATAGTTATGGATTTGTGAGAACCCTCTGTGAATTGTCGCAGTTGCTTGCTTCTCTTGGCGATTTTTCCCAACCTGTTTTTTAGTAGTTTAACATACTAAATTAAATGTTCAAGCTACAATGCAAAACACCAGTTCAAAATGAATACAAGATGACAGGAAATAATGCTATTGTTTGATCCCTAGTTGTATCGAAGACTATCAGAGGTTCTTGGCTTGAATGATGAAACCATGGTACTCAGTGTTTTCATTGGGAAAATGTGAGTATATAATAGGTGATGGGCATAATTATTATTAAAAATGTTGTCAAATGTTTCTAACGTAGAGTTTTGTTTTAATGCAGAATCACCAACTTGAAGTACTGGGGACAGTGTGAACCAATCACATCCAAGACACTACAGCTCCTTAATGACCTCTCGATTGGATATCCTTGCATGTTGCTTGTTTAAATTTAAACAATATTAGCATTGTTATTAAGGATGATTGACTGTTATTTAATGTGAATGTATACAGGGTTCGTACAAGGTGCTTAAAGTGCTTGAAGTACTTGAATTTGACTTTTTGAAATTTAAGGCCTGGAAAACCCATGAAAATAGCAACATTCCTGAAGAGGATTTATTGATACGCAATGTACCTATAAAATAAGTGTTTACTTTTTTCAAAATGCACATCTTTTCACGCAATACATTTTTTCCACTTATTTCAGTTAATGTCATAAAACTAGCGAGCTAAGCCAGTAAAAGTACTGATAGTGTCGTGTAAACATGGCTGAAGACGTGAAAATAGGAACAGATGAAGCCAATCAAGTCAATTACGCTGGAACTGCTCTGATTGATTCAAACTCTTGAGTTCAGGTAGTCATTTCAAGTGATTTACTAGCAAAAACCAGATTAAATTTAAAGTGCCATTCATTTTAGAATTAGGACATCGTTTTTAATGATTTTAAAAAGCATGTATAGTTATGGGTGAAATGGAGCTTTTTGAAAATCTGAATCAGTTCAACTATTTACTTGATTTGATAATTTGATTTAAATCGGGAGCAGGTTTGTGGATCTTTTGCTTCAGAACGGAACTTCGGAGCGGGGATTGCAAGTAATTTGATTTAGATCAGGATTTAAGAGTGGGTTCGTGAATCTTTTGCTTCAGATCGGAACTTCAGAGCGCAGAACGTGAATCATTTGATTTAGATTGGGATTTCGGAGCGGCTTTGTGAATCTTTTGCTTCCGATCGGAACTGCGGAGTGCAAATCATTTGATTTAGATCAAGATTTTGCAGTGGGTTTGTGAATCTTTCGCTTTAGATCGAAACTGCGGAGTGCAAATCATTATATTTAAATCGGATTTAGATCAGAACTTCGATGCTGGATCACGAATCATTTCATTTAGATCGAAATTTCGTCACGAGTTCATGAATCTTTTGCTTCAGATTGGAATCCCGGAGCGCAGAACTTGAATCATTTGATTTAGATCGGGATGTTGGAGTGGGTTGTGAATCTTTTGTTTCAGATCGGAACTTCGGAGCGCGGAACATGCATCGTTTGGTTTAAAATGGGATTTTCGGAGTGGGTTCATAAATCTTTCGCTTCAGATCGGAGCTGCAGAGCGTAAATTATTTGATTTAGATCGGGATTTCACAGCGAGTTTGTGAATTTTTTGCTTCAGATCAGAACGTCGGACAGATCACAAATAAATTTATTTAGACAGATTTCAGAGAGTCATTGGATTTGGATCGGAACTTCGGAGCGTGGATCGCAAATCATTTCATTTAGATCGGAATTTCAGAGCGAGTTCATTAATCTTTTGCTTGAGAACAGAACAGAGCATGGATTGCAAATCATTTGGTTTGCGATCATCAGCGGGTTTGTGCATCTTTTGCTTCAGATTGGAACTTCGAAGTGCAAATAGTTTAATTTAGATTGGGATTTCTGAGTCATTTGATTGGAACTTGCGTATCATTTTATTAGTATGTTTTTATTTATCTATTTATCTTTTTTTAGAATTTGAAAAACAAGACATTGCTTTATAAGTGAGATATCTGATTGAAGTCCTTGAAAAGCAAAAAAGTAGTACTTGAAAAGATGAACCCTGTGTATAGAATGGTCTGTGACGTTTTTGCCAGTCAATATGTTCTCGTCTGTTTTCTTAACCTTATTTCTTACATACAGCAGTGTTAGAAAACTTGTGAAGCTCAGTGCTGTCCAGTTCATGCTAAACAACCACACAGTAAGTGACCAACCTGAGCTCTTCTCCTCCTTAAACCCACTTTAAATTTATTTGTCCCTCAATAGACAACAACATATAAAGCCAAGATTTTTTGTGTAAGTTTTTACACACTACTTGTTTGTTTGCTTTACTATTCTTAAATGGTTTCTTCAGTGACTTTGTACTGTAACAAGCTGACAATGTCTTGTTTTTTTTTCTGTGTGATAGAGTGAGCACTTTTCTTTCCTGGGTGTGAACAATCAAGCCAACCTTAGTGACATGAGGTGTCGGACCACTTTCTACACAGCCTTGGGAAGACTTCTAATGGTAGATTTGGGTAAGAGTGCACCTATTAGATATAGCATATAAGTCCCTATCCACCTTCTTGTTCCTGTGAAAGTGGGTGCGGCCATTTGTAAAGTTTATGGGTCTGGCTTTCAGTCTCATCCGCGACCAGCAATTTTTAGCTGTACAAAACTTGTTTTGCTGCGTAATTTTGCATATTGATGTGTCTTACCAAACTGTTTTAATGTATTATCTTAATTATGACCACACTGGTTTGTAGTGCAAACAGTTTTACCATTTACAGCATGTTGTTACTCTTTTCGTTATTTTCCTATTGTGGATAATGAACCAGAGGTCTCACCCATAGGCTTACTTCTGAGTTAAAGAATAAGGTGGATAGATATAGCATGTAAAAAGACATGCTTAGAGATGTTCTGTGTCTTTGACAGGTGAGGATGAGGACCAGTTTGAACAGTTCATGCTTCCTCTCACTGCTGCGTTTGAGGCCATCGCTCAGATGTTCAGCACCAACACCTTCAATGAACAAGAAGCAAAAGTGAGACTGTTGTTTATCATACGACCTCAGTGTGGCGTAAAGCATTTGCAATATACCTTGTGTTTTCGTATTTTTTGCTGTCCTTCAAAATGGATCTGCACCCCAGTGTTTTCACACATGAAAGATGAATAAATGTGTTGTTTTTTTCTTTCAGAGAACATTAGTAGGACTGGTGAGAGATCTGCGGGGAATTGCCTTTGCCTTTAATGCCAAGACCAGCTTTATGATGCTCTTTGATTGGATGTATCCTTTAAAATATTTGTTCATTTTATTGATGTCATTTATGTGTGATAAACACCGGAATTGGCGGACGAGAACCAATGAAACGCATGATCCTTCAGAAATCATTTTAATATGCTGATTCATTATCAGTGTTGGATACCGTGATACTTTTTTCAGGATTATTTAATGAATCAAACGTTTAAAAGAACAGCATTTATTTAAAATAGAAAATGTTTGTAACAAAAAAAATACCTTGTTCAAAGTTTGGTGGGGTTTTTTTTTTCTTTCTTTCTCTCTTTGAAAGAAATATTTTTGTTGTGTTAACTTGATAAGCGAGTGAGTGAAAGACTTATATTGTTAGAAAATATTTAGATTTTGAACTTTTTTTTTTTTTCTTGTTCTTTTTAACTTTTTATTCATCAAAGAATCCTGAAAAGGTGTCACAGGTTCCAAAAACAATATTAAGCAGCACAACTGTTTCCAACATTGATAGTGAAAGTAATAAATCAGTATATTAGAAAGATTTCTGAAGGATCATGTGACACTGAAGAGTGGAGTAATGGCTGATAAAAATTTAGCTTTGCATCACAGAAATAAATTCTATTTCACAGTATTAGTTTTTTTCTGTATTTCTGATCAAATAAATGGAAATTTGATGAGCATGAGAGACTTAAAAAAAAAACATTTAAAATCTTACGTAAAGTCTTTTTTAAGGGCTATTGTTTGCTTAGGCCTATTTTTATTACAAAACAATATGTGATTATCAGATTAATCGTCAGAATTATGGACTAATTACTCAATTACCAAAATAATTTTTAGTGACAGCCCTAGTGTAATTATTTGTTTCTTCACTATTAATTTCATTATTTTGTTATTTATTTGTATGTTTATTTACAATTTTCTTAGTATTTGTATTATTTTCCTTTTATTTAATTGTTTTTTTACTTTTTATTATTTAAATTTCTAAACAAACTTATAAGTAAATGATATAAAACTAATCTTTTCAGTCATTTTAGATTAAATGCCAATTTGATTGTGTTCCTTAATGGATCTTAGTTACCCCTCTTACATGCCCATCTTACAGAGGGCAATAGAGCTCTGGTACCATGTACCTGCCTGCACCACGCCGGTCCTCAAACTCATGGCTGAGCTTGTCCACAACAGGTACGCAATGTTTCATCTCACATGTCTTAGTTTAAAGGTTATGTATGTTCTCTGACTCAGTGTGTTTTTTTTATGTGAAGGTCACAGAGATTACAGTTCGATGTGTCGTCGCCGAATGGAATCCTACTGTTCAGGGAGACCAGCAAGATGATTACAACATATGGTACAAACTCTCCTATAATAATCCAGTTTTCATATTTCAATGAACTGTTCCTCTGGTATGATGTGGAATTGTTAAATCTGAAGAACTTTAAGAACTTTAACATTGTCTTTTTTCACTTTAAGGGAATCGGATCCTGACATTGGGTGAGGTGCCAAAAGATCAGGTGTACGCACTGAAACTAAAGGGAATCTCCATTTGTTTCTCCATGCTGAAAGCCGTATTAAGCGGCAACTACGTCAACTTCGGCGTCTTCCGTCTTTACGGCGATGACGCCTTGGACAACGCCCTGCAGACCTTTATTAAGCTGCTCTTGTCCATCCCTCACAGTGACCTGCTGGTAAAAAGCGTCAACAGTCAGCATCAGGATTGTGTCCTTCAGCATCCAGATTGGATGATTTCTTTACATGGTTTGTTCTTGTTTCTGCAGGACTATCCAAAGCTTAGTCAGTCTTACTACTCTCTTCTTGAGGTGCTAACCCAAGACCATATGAACTTCATCGCCAGCCTGGAGCCTCATGTGGTCATGTACATCTTGTCCTCCATATCAGAGGGGCTCACAGCACTTGGTGAGGACCTAATCTTCAAGCTTATGAATAGAGATCGACCGATATGGGTTTTTCTATAACCGATGCCGATGTTTAGAGGTCAGGGTCAGCCGATGACCGATATGTGCTGCCGATTTGTTTGGGCCGATTTTTAGGGCCGATATCTTGAAGTTCTCCCCTTTATTTGCATGCTAAAATGTCACACTAATGGATGCATATCATTTCTAAACTTAACATCATGAACAATGAACACAATGAACCATCTTGATTTTGTGCACTGCACAGTATTATTATAAAAGATTTAACCAAAGTTATAAAACAGATAATATAAAAACTGTCAATAAATTACATAAAAGTTTAAGAGCTGAGATTAATGTTAAACTTTAAATGATTTATATACGTAACTGAGAGGACCTGCCAGCAGATGGCGGCAAGACACTGATTTAATTAGTGAATCATATCATTCATTTGATTCGTTTGAACAGCTGATTCATTCCTGAATAAAGCAAATGACTCTCTTTATGAATGAGAAATTGAATCATTTCACTAGATTCGTTTAAAAACACACGTTCATTCATAAACGAAACACCGCTGTTTAAATGGAGATGCACAGCGGCTCAGTTGTGACTTGTTTCAGAATACTTTTGACGACAAAAGAGAGCAAAATCTTATTTTTGACGATGAAATAAAGCAAAATCAGGCAATAGTGTAATCTGCCTGCCACCCACCCGCACTTATATTTTTCTCAGATTTAGCAAACCGCACGTGATCGTCCTATTACAATTATTCTAATTCTTAGTTTTGCATGCTAATATGATGAATGGATGGTTCATTTTAACACATTTTACCGCACCAATAACACGGGGCTGCCTGCAGACGTGCCTGACTTTAAATCGGCGCTACTAAACACGGATATCGGCCGATGCCGATATATTAAAAAATGGCAAATATCGGCCCGATATATCGGCCGGACGATATATCGGTCGACCTCTACTTATGAATATTCTTTTATATAGCATCATTTTTGTGCTATTTAGGGTGTGTTCACAGAACTTCACACTTGTCATGTTTTGTTCGATTAAAATGAACTCTGGTGCGATTGCTCTGTTAGTGCGGTTCAGTTGAGTAAGTGTGAATGCTGAGATCTGAACCCTGGTGCACACCAAACAAGCGGACCGAGACTGCTAAAAATGGTCTCTGTCCACCAAGGTTATTATAATTTTGCTTTTTTAAATTAGTTTTATTTTAATATAGTTTTCAAATTTGTAATTAAATTTTAGTTTTGTTTTTTAATTAGTTTCATTAACATTTTGTTAGTTTTAGTTTCGTTTTTATTTTGTGAACACATTTCTACTTAGTTTTTATAAAGTTTAGTTTCAGTTTGAGTTTGTTTTTTAGAGATCAAATATAGAGCACGATTTTCCCGCAATTCTAAACTAAGCAAAACCATGTGAGAATTCATTTGAATGAATTATTAAACATTTAATACATCATATATGTATTTAAAATATAATATGTCTAATACACCAATCTTATATAATACGTTTATGAAAAAGTGGTTTAAATTAATAAATGATCATATAATCATAATTATTACTGGATGAATGAGCATTTTTGAATGAATCTCTATTCAATGACAAATACATTTTTAACAGTTACTCAACACAATCGACACAAACGTTATTTGAAGCGCCAATTATTTTCAAAAGATGACATGCTCTATTTTGATCTCTACCATAGACATCAATGTTTATATCCAAACTAGGACCTTGTGAAGCTGTTTCTTACCTAAACATGGTGACTGCTCCCTCTGTGTCAGCGGCAGTGCAAATACAGAGTTGAATGTTCCTTAAGACCTTTTCAAAGGTTTAATGGACATGGGGAATCGTTGTCATTTAGAAATAAGATCGCGTGGGTGTTTGAATCTCAATCTATTAACGATTAATCAGTTCTAGTATATTGGTTTGATTGCTTGTGTTGCATAAATAATAATAATTTTGCGTAAAACTGATGCAGTAGTGTAGATTTAAAGTAATCAAAGTTGTTAGTTTCGTTTTAGTCTTTCATTTATTTTGATGTTTTTATTTTATTTCAGTTTACGAAAAGGTTTTCTTATCAATCGTTTTCGTCTTAGTTTTAGTTTTCATTTACGAAAATAACCTTGCTGTCTGCTTCCAAACGAACTTGAATGAAATATGAACGCAACAAGGACCAGCTACTTCTAAACGAACCAAAAACAGGAAGTAATGACGAGATACGTCATTCAAGCTGCCCAATCAGGTTGTGAACGTATCACTATGCCTTTAGGTTCGCTGTCAAAAATGCCAGTGTTAACGCTAAGCGGACCAGGACCAGATGTATCATTTTCCTTTTGGTCCGAAACCAAATTAACCAAACGAACCGGACTACAAGTGTGAACACTCCTGTAATCTCATGAACCCTCCTGAAGTTTCATGAGGTGTTTGTGAACTTTTAAACCTGAACTTTGTTTTTGTTTGTCTCCTCACAGACACAATGGTATGCACTGGTTGCTGCTCAAGCCTGGACCACATAGTTACTTATCTATTCAAGCAGCTGTCGCGCAGCACGAAGAAAAGAGCGGCGCCAATGGCCCAGGAGAGTGACCGCTTCCTTCACATAATGCAGCAGCACCCTGAGATGATCCAGCAGGTGAGGCTTCGAAAAACCTTATACTTAATCATAAAATAAACACTTGCTTTTTTGTTTTTTAAATTTTGTGTTCATTAGATTTAAAGCATAAGAGGAACAAACTGTAAATTTCATAGCAGAATTTCTAAAATATATTTTCCTTGTGAATGTCTATCTAGTACTTCTACATTTTGAAGTCTATTGGAGATGCTTAATCTGACATGAGTTCTTACAATCTTATCCAGATGCTGTCCACAGTGTTGAATATCATCATTTTTGAAGATTGTAGAAATCAGTGGTCAATGTCACGGCCGCTGCTTGGCTTGATTCTACTCAATGAGAAGGTATTTGTGTAATCACTAATATTGTAAAATAATATGCTTAAAATAACTGCTTTCATTTTGAATGTATTTAAAAAAAAATGATTTGTGATGCGAAGCTGAATTTTCAGCATCATTACTCCAGTGTTCAGTGTCACATGATTCTTCACAAATTCCAATATGCTGATTTGCATTGTGTTTGTAGTATTTCGCAGATTTGAGGAACAGCATTGTGAACAGCCAACCACCAGAAAAGCAGCAAGCCATGCACTTATGCTTTGAAAATCTAATGGAGGGCATAGAGCGAAACTTGCTGACCAAAAACAGAGACAGGTAATTTGATGTCATGTGAATTCTTACGTATTTTTCTTTTTAAAGGGATAGCTCACCCAAAAATTTAAATGTCATTAATTACTCACCCTCATGTTGTTCCAAACCCGTAAGACCTTTGAACCTGGATGCGCTGTACAGACAAGCTGTACATAAAACAGTCTTTGTAAACTAAAGATGTCTAAAGATTTTGACAGTGAGGGTGACTTGCAATTTTTTGCCCAGCCTTATTTAAACTAGAATGTACATTTTTAAGGCCCTATAAAATACTTTGAAAGTATTTTTCTCAAATTCAGTTGTATTTTGATAGAATTCTGTGAATCTGTTTTCTATTAATTTTCTGGATTCCATTTTAATAGTTTCATTAAATGTTAATAATCGAAACCATGTCTAATTTATAAAGATTAGTTAGATTTTATAAATAATTTAATTATTATATTATTTATTTTATGCCTTGCGTATTTAAAAAAATCTTGTAAATAAATTTTGGTAAATTTTTCTGGTAAATATTCCTTCAATTTGGTTTTAATAATATTTTTATTAGTAGTACTATCATTACATTAAGTAATATTTCTATTTTGACGGGTCGCTGCATTTATGTTTCTGTTTGTATATGATATGACAATTTTAGTTTTTATGACTGGATCCCGTGATTCGCCCATGTTTTCCACTTTGCTTTAATCATAGGGCCCTAAATGAACAGTGTTAATATGACTCTTATCAAAATGCTTTCTTAAAGTACTGGTACTAGTAAAATGCGTAATCGTACAGTTTTTAAAAGCAGGGTATCACGATACCTTTTTAGTTTCGGTATATCGTGCAACACTAGTCGCTGATGAGTCATTAATGAACAAATAACTCTGAACCTTGAGCTTAGACGCAAAAAACTTGTGCACCACTATGGCATATAAATCAGCACTGCCCACATGGCAATTGCTCCTATAACAGATCATTTTATCCATTTGTCGTTGGATCGTTGTATTTCTCACAGATTTCTGCTCATTCTAAATCAGATACAGATAAAGTAGCACAGTAAAGATTACATTTATATAAACGCATTAGTGAAAGAGCGAAGGCGTGTGTGAAGCTAATAGTGAAGCTGTGGGTTTTTACTAAGAAATATATGCTAGAACGTTTCAGTTTATAAGATATACAGGTCCTTCTCAAAAAATTTGCATATTGTGATAAAGTTCATTATTTTCTGTAATGTACTGATAAACATTAGACTTTCATATATTTTAGATTCATTACACACAACTGAAGTAGTTCAAGCCTTTTATTGTTTTAATATTGATGATTTTGGCATACAGCTCATGAAAACCCAAAATTCCTATCTCAAAAAATTAGCATATCATGAAAAGGTTCTCTAAACGAGCTATTAACCCAATCATCTGAATCAACTAATTAACTCTAAACACCTGCAAAAGATTCCTGAGGCTTTTAAAAACTCCCAGCCTGGTTCATTACTCAAAACCGCAATCATGGGTAAGACTGCCGACCTGACTGCTGTCCAGAAGGCCATCATTGACACCCTCAAGCAAGAGGGTAAGACACAGAAAGAAATTTCTGAACGAATAGGCTGTTCCCAGAGTGCTGTATCAAGGCACCTCAGTGGGAAGTCTGTGGGAAGGAAAAAGTGTGGCAGAAAACGCTGCACAACGAGAAGAGGTGACCGGACCCTGAGGAAGATTGTGGAGAAGGACCGATTCCAGACCTTGGGGGACCTGCGGAAGCAGTGGACTGAGTCTGGAGTAGAAACATCCAGAGCCACCGTGTACAGGGGTGTGCAGGAAATGGGCTACAGGTGCCGCATTCCCCAGGTCAAGCCACTTTTGAACCAGAAACAGCGGCAGAAGCGCATGACCTGGGCTACAGAGAAGCAGCACTGGACTGTTGCTCAGTGGTCCAAAGTACTTTTTTCGGATGAAAGCAAATTTTGCATGTCATTCGGAAATCAAGGTGCCAGAGTCTGGAGGAAGACTGGGGAGAGGGAAATGCCAAAATGCCTGAAGTCCAGTGTCAAGTACCCACAGTCAGTGATGGTCTGGGGTGCCATGTCAGCTGCTGGTGTTGGTCCACTGTGTTTTATCAAGGGCAGGGTCAATGCAGCTAGCTATCAGGAGATTTTGGAGCACTTCATGCTTCCATCTGCTGAAAAGCTTTATATAGATGATTTCATTTTTCAGCACGACCTGGCACCTGCTCACAGTGCCAAAACCACTGGTAAATGGTTTACTGACCATGGTATTACTGTGCTCAATTGGCCTGCCAACTCTCCTGACCTGAACCCCATATAGAATCTGTGGGATATTGTGAAGAGAAAGTTGAGAGACGCAAGACCCAACACTCTGGATGAGCTTAAGGCCGTTATCGAAGCATCCTGGGCCTCCATAACACCTCAGCAGTGCCACAGGCTGATTGCCTCCATGCCACGCCGCATTGAAGCAGTCATTTCTGCAAAAGGATTCCCGACCAAGTATTGAGTGCATAACTGAACATAATTATTTGAAGGTTGAGTTTTTTTGTATTAAAAACACTTTTCTTTTATTGGTCGGATGAAATATGCTTATTTTTTGAGATAGGAATTTTGGGTTTTCATGAGCTGTATGCCAAAATCATCAATATTAAAACAATAAAAGGCTTGAACTACTTCAGCTGTGTGTACTGAATCTAAAATATATGAAAGTCTAATGTTTATCAGTACATTACAGAAAATAATGAACTTTATCACAATATGCTAATTTTTTGAGAAGGACCTGTATTGTTGAGAAATCATAGAACAGTGTTGATTAATACATATCCTCATTTCTGAATGATTCTGTGTGTGCACATGATGTACAAGCTACCATCAACAGCGCATTAGAACTTTGTCACGCCGCCATGGTCACGCCCTATAACAAAAACTCAAGATTTTCGCAATTTAACATCACTAAGGCCTTTAGATTAGACTGACCAATTTTGGTGTTGATCTGTATAAATCTCTAGGAGGAGTTTGTTGCAGGGTAAAGCATGTCACTTCCTGTTGCCAGTAGGTGGCGCTATGACTATAACTGAATATGGGCATGTAGATGTCTTCAGGCCAGGAGTGTTATCACACATGTGAAGTTTGGGGCAAATCAGATATTGTATGCCTGAGTTACAGCAACTTCCTGTTTCATGACGAAACATCGAATTTTGTCAGGCCGCCACGGACATGCCCTCCGACGAAAACTCTAGATCTTTGCAATTTAACGTCACATGGGCCTTTAGATTAGACTCACCAAATTTGGTGTTGACCGGAAGAAATCTGTAGGAGGAGTTTGTTCAAGTATGAGGCCTGAAAATGGCAAAAAATGGCACAAAATTTGTTAGGGATAGGGTTAAAAAAAATTAATAATAACCGACTTCCTGTTAAGTTTTGGATTTTGCTCCAAGAGGCTTTTTGTAGGTATTGGTGTGTTACATGTGTGTACCGATTTTCGTGCATGTACGTGAAGCAAAGCTTAAAAAAGCACACACCGCTGAACGTGTAAAGGTGGCGCTATCGAGTCATTTTGCCACACCCACTTCTGAAACCCTTATCAGACATAAATTTTCGCAAGGTCTGATGTATGTGCAAAGTTTCATAAGTTTTCGGGCATTTTAGGCCCTCAAAAATACGACTCATTTTGGAGAAGAATAATAATAAGAAACGGACCAGATCCAATAGGGTCCTCACACCATCGGTGCTCAGGCCCTAATAAAGTCGTTGCACACAAAGAAGTGTTTTTTGAAATTAAAAATTAAAAAATTAGGGTTGAACCACTGATGTCACATGGACCATTTTAACAGAGTCCTCACTACCTTTCTGGTCCTTGAACGTGGTAGTTGTGTTGCTGTCTTTAAAGGGTCAGAGAGCTCTCGGATTTCATCCAAAAGATCTTAATTTGTGTTCTAAAGATGAACGAAGGTCTTACGGTCTTTTGCGTGAACTATCCCTTTAAGCCTTTGAGAAGTGGGTGATCTGTTCAGTGTATTAATTTCTGTAGAAAAGATTGATATAGCACATTTAACGGTGTTTCTTAGTGTAAAATATATGTTTTTTCCCCCCAGGTTTACACAGAATCTTTCAGTATTTAGAAGAGAAGTCAATGACTCCATGAAGAATTCCACATACGGGGTAAACAGCAACGACATGATGAGCTGACATTCCATAGAGCACCAGGCCCCGCCCATGTGGCCCGGCCCCGGCCCGTACTCCCACCCGCCCCTGGCCCGGCTGCCGGGGGACCACCGCTGCGCAAGCCTGCACCTCCCGCTCCCCAGTCCCTAAAAATACCCCATTACCTCTCTCCCTCCACACCTCCTCCCCCCACCCCTTTTTATATATATATAAATATATATATACACATATAAATATATACATATTTTAAAGCCAGTTTCTAGAGGTCATTCTCCTTGACCATTCTCTTGTCATTTGGGGCTCAAAGTCCAAAGAGAGAGAAGAGGGTACGGCTGGGGAATGCCTGGGATGGGTTTGGGGTGTGGGACGGCACCAGTGTGGACTCTAGAGTGGGCGGCACACCCGAACCGCTCGGAGGGATGATGGGAAGTGGGCGTGTGTGTGTGTGTGTGTGAGCGTGAGTGTGTTTGAAAGCATGTGTGTGGGAGAAAGGGTTAGGATGAGCTGGTATACATAGTGCTCTGCTTTTGCCTGCCTTGTATAGAAACACATAAGGAAAAAAAAAAGTGTACATTTTTTTCATAACATTTTCAACAATGTTTATAATGATTACGATTTAAGACAAATAATGAGTGTGATTGAAAACTTTTTACAGTCTAGTAAGTTAGTGCAACTGTGCTGAAGTGTGGGTTTGTCTGTATGGAGAGAGTCGTTTATATCTGGGATCGAGGCGTGAGTGCTAGGATTGAAACCTGTCCGCAGAGGGGGCGGGATGAGACGTCAAATAGGATCACAAGTTGTACATTTATTATTTCCCCCCTCAAACTCTACGGAACACAAACGGGAGCTTTGTAAATACACAAAACTTCTTGCGTTAACGTTTTTCAGAAGGAATACCGTTTCCCTTAAATCTTGGGCATGATGAAGTCTGTCTTGCGTCAACTTTTAGGTCACCTCAACATCCCTTCCACCTCCGTCGCCGAGGATGTTCTCAGATCTGCTCGCCGCCGGCCTGGGAACGGTCCCAAAACACACGCGTAACCTTTCCCCTTTGTCTCTGAAGGGTTCGATCATGTCGTCTGTGGATTTGATTAGATAAAGTGACTTGGTTGTGGTGAAGTTGCTCTCTGAGCTTTCGTCAAACTGTTTTCCCTGCTTTTTAATCTCACAGGTTTCCAGTCTCTCGTGGCTTTATTGTTGATCTGGCGTTCTTCGGTAGTGGAGCCTATAGAATGTAGCCGTGTCCTTCGATTTTAAAAAGACCCTGGTACTCGAGTCATCGTGACAGGATCACTTCCGACAGTTGTCTCTAGCTTTAACCCCATTTTTTTTTTTTTTTTTTCGTTTCCTCCCCTGGATTTTAATTTTAACAACAGAAAACGCATCAGAACATGGTAGATTTAAACACAGAGGCCGAATGGAGTATATTAGCAACTTGTGCTACTCAACAGATGTTGCTGCTAACTGTTTGTGAAGAACTAGCTCATCTCTTAACCATGTCCAACACTCATGGATGTTCACTTTCTTTTCTTGGTTCCCTGATGTGAATGTTTTTTGGCGACTGTGTGTTGGGTCCATTGAGTGATAAGGTAGCTGGTTGAATTGTTTGATTGTTTGTTTGGATGTCTGCTACATATAGTGTACGCATTGTGACTGCAAAATAAACATCATTGGTTTGTACTAGTATGTGCATAATCTGTGATCGCAACATTAGACCAAACGGTCTCGTTTGAGGTCAAATTTGACTGGCTTTTTGTAATAAACACTCCAATTCTTAAAACCAGCGGGGTTCCCATGCTCATAGAAAACCTGGAATTTCCTGTAAATCAAAGTCATTGAAGTCTACAGTGAATGGAGTCTGCTCAACAATGTTTTATTGGATGGAATGTCTTGGAATAATCTAAGTGTAGAACTAATGAAAGTTACTGCAGAAAAAAATGCCAGATAATGACAAAATTGAAAGAGAAAGTCGGTTTTGGAATGTTCTTAAAGGAGAAGTTCACTTCTAGAACAGAAATTTACAGATAATTTACTCACCCCCTTGTCATTCAAAATGTCTATGTAAAGAAATTGTGTTTTGAGAAAAACATTTTAGGATTTCTCTCCACATAGAGGACTTTTGTGGTGCCCACTTCCAAAATGTTGTTTAACTGCAGTTTTAAAGGGTTCTAAATAATAATCCTTGTTTAATATTGACTCAACACACATTTGATTCGAATGTCCACTTAATCTTGAACATTTGGCCATTTCTTTATGACAGAAATGCTGCAGGCACTGTAATTTGTTCAATATGTGGACATCAAAACGTGTAAACTCAGGGCAAGGGTTTAAACTTTTATTTTGAAATCGCGATGAACAGTTAGCATATAGAGATGTACTGATGTGTTCTCCTGTGTTTGCGTAGGGTTATAAATGATATACGTTACAAATCTGATGAAGTGACACGTTGGGTTCCCGGATAAACGTTATTATAAACCCAAACTCACAATCACATGCAGAGACAGAGTTTGAGACGCTCCGCACATGTAAATGACAACAGTTCTTGTTTAGCAACATTTAGTGTGAACGGAGCCGATCTGAGACTCAAGTAACTTACACGCATGTAAATAAAGAGCATATTTTAAACCTGCATTGCATATATATATATATATATATATATATATATAATTTAATTGTAGCGTTTGCAAATTTTTAATAGCATGCTTTATCATCATTTTAAATGCGCCACTTCCGGTATTTTGCTAATTACTCGACACGGACAAAATGCAATCGAGGATTTTTTAAAATCAAATACTCCAATAGAATCGAGGACTCGTTACAGTGTGTATATATATATATATATATATATACACACACACACACATATATTTTAGTGGTAACAAAAAAGGATGTAAGTGAACTATTCTTAAAATATATATAATAGTAATGATGCAATAATAATTCAAATTAAGAATCAAAAGCAAGAAATCATAGGGTTTTATTGCACAAAACTGTAAAATACATTATGTATGCAGACATGATCATCTTGGATGACAAGGGGGTGAGTAAATTATCTGAAAATTTGTTCTGGAAGTGAAAAAAAATCCTCCTCAAAAGCGTGTTCTGGAGGTGTTTGAGGAGAGCAGTCTTCCCAAAAAAATGCTATTCAGGTCCATTTTGGTGTTTTATTTTTTAGAATGCTATTAATTACTTTGGAGTTCTGCTTCGTTGAAAATCCTGTTTCACTCAAACATTGAAAAAGTAGATTGCGAATGCAATTTTGGCTTTCAAGCTTTGGAAATTCTAATTACAATACAGTCAATTCACAAAACACAGGAGTTTTTCAGGTGGGAAATATGTAATATTTATTACAAACAAAAGGTGCCAGACATTGCAGGAAAATCAAAACTGAATTAATAATCATTCAACTTTTGAGTTTAAATGAGGAAAGCAACTCTTTTACACATTTACATAGTAAGGGGAAAAATATAAGTAGGACATTTATACATGTTTCTCCACTGTTGAGCTTTGTGTAGAAAGATCTCATCTACACCAAGAAGGCCACTTTAAATAGTAAGCTATTATGATTAACTCTTGTCTTTTTTCTGTTGTTTGGCTTTTGAATTGGCATTGTGGACAAAGTCATTGTATCCTTCTCTGTTTCTCGCAATCTCAATGGCATAAAACTGGATCCTGGTCGCTGAAATGGAAAAAAAAAAAAAAAAGGCAAAATTAATTTGTGCATTTCCTTATTCTAATCCATCTTATTTATAAATGTGGGCACGGCCTATGTGACCCTGGACCGCAAAACCAGCTATAAGGGTCAATTTTTTGAAATTGAGATTTAATATTGGCATTTAACATCCGAAATCTGAACAAGTAAGCTTTCCATTGATGTATGGTTTGTTAGGAAAGGGCAATATTTGGCTGAGAAACAACTATTTGAAAATACAAATATTGAGAAAATCACCTTTAAAGTTTTCCAAATTAAATTCTTAGCAATGCAGAATCAGAATATTACCTATTACTAATAATATGTAGAGACATTTTCTAAATATCTTCATGGAACATCAAATTTTGACCTATGCAATGTATTTTTGGCTATTGCTACAAATATACCTGTGCTACTTAAAAGGAGTAGTTCACTTTCAGAACAAAAAATTTACAGATAAAATACTCGGCCCCTTGTCATCCAAGATGTTCATGTCTTTCTTCAGTTGTAAGGAATGTTTTTTGAGGAAAACATTTCAAGATTTCTCTCCATCTAATGGACTTCTATGGTGCCCCCAAGTTTGAACTTCCAAAATGCAAAAAACCATCACAGCCGAGGAAAGGAGGGTCTTATCTAGCAAAATGATCAGTTTTAAAAAGTTAAAAAAAAAAAGAAAAAAAGTACAATTTATATACTTTTTAACCTCAAATGCTCATCTGGTCTAGCTCTGTGTATAGATTAAAAAGTACACAAATTGTAAATGTTTTTAGGAAATAACCAATCGTTTCACTAGATAAGACCCTTCTTCCTCGGCTGGGATCATTTAGAGTGCTTTGAAGCTGCATTTTGGAAGTTCAAACTCGGGGGCACCATAGAAGTCCATTATATAGAGAGAAATCCTGAAATGTTTTCCTCAAACACCATTTCTTTACGACTGAAGAAAGAAAGACATGAACATTTTGGGTGACAAGGGGGTGAGTATCTGTAAATTGTTCTAAAAGTGAACTACTCCTTTAAGACTGGTTTTGTGGTCCAGGGTCACATATTATTTTAATTATGAACGCACTGGTTTGTAGTGAAAACAGTTTTAGTGTGTTATTCTTCTAATTCTTCACTATAGTGGCTAACGGAGCGGAAGTCTCACCCATATGCTTACTTTAGCGTTGAAGATTAAAGTGGATACTTAACTTTATATTAACAAGTTCTTGATTTGATTCCCGTGGACTTGTATGTATATAAACAACTAAAGGAGTGCAAGTGTGGCATCACATACCAAATATCGTGTTCTCCTCTGTGTAGTCCTTTTGACAGTCTATGCGTAATAATGTACCATAGTTGAAGTCCTCTACAACTCCTTCAAACTGGTTACAAAAGGGCCTCCATTTCTGAAAAAAGAAAACGGATAAAATTTTTTACCAACTTGCTTTGAGTGATATCTAAAATGAAACGCATGTCAAACGCGAGCGTGACGTCACACACCTCTTTAGCGTCTGCTGACTTCAACAGCTCCGGATCCACAACTTTAATATCGAGGTCCGGAAATGCTTCCCGGAATTTCGTATAAATCTGCTCGTCTGATTTCGTTAGTTTTAGAAATTTAGGATCAACTGAGGAAATGAGCTGTGGAGAAATAAACCATCAGTGAACCCAGACATTCAAGGGATTTAAAGGGATAGTTCACCCAAAAAATGAAAATTCTGTCATTAAATGACTCTCATGTCGTTCCAAACCTATGACCTTTGTTTATCTTCCGAACACAAAATAAGACATTTTTGATTTCTTTCCACACAAAAAGTATTCTCGAAGTTTCATAACATTCCAGCTGAACCACTCATGTCAATTGGACTATTTCAACGATGTCCTTACTACCTTTCTGGGCGTTGATTGTGAAAGTTGCGTTGCTGTCTATGCAGGGTCAGAAAGCTCTCAGATTTCATCAAAAATATCTGAATGTGTGTTCTGAAGATGAACGAAGGTCTTGTATGTTTTGAATGACATGAGTGTGAGTAATTAATGACAAGTTTCCTTTTTGCCTGAACTGTCTCTTTAAATGACAAGATTGTGACAATCACTTACATTAAAGTAAACTTCTGCGTGGTTGTAGGCTTTCATAGCCCACATTACTTCCAGTTGGGCCTGATATCAAAAAATAAAACATTATTAGTGTTTTCAAATGATGACGGTTTAATATTTGTCATTTCAAATTAACCAGTAAATATCAAAACACCCAACTCACATCATTTCCATACGCCTCTGCTGGAAGAGAGAGCGCATGCGCAGCAGCGGTGGCTCCCTCTACCCCCTGTTTATTAAACACAAATATTCCATTTAGTTAAAAATGTAACATTACGTAAAACCCATGGCATTAAAACCAAATACTGCATCAAGAGACCATTTTATGCTGTCAAGCACTACCGAATCATTTTAAACGTGGCATATAAATATCAGTGATGATTAATGAAGTTAGTTCGTATTGCTGGTCTTTTTCGTTATTTTTACCATAATGCTCTCATAACATGCGTGTTAGCATGCTTGCTAACTAGCTATATAGATGTATTATTATGGGCTCTGAATGGTTATGAAAATTCGCTAAAACAGAGCATTGGTTCAATGAAATACTATTTATGTCTATCACGTTACTGTACAGCGTTTTGTGTTTGCTGATAAGTTAAAATATCTAATTGCCTACCAGAGATGCAAGAACATCCCCTGTGTCCATGCTGACGCCTTTTGACCCGGATGAGCTACAAACACGTCATGACTCATGACGACAGGTCATGTGATTTAAATGCGTTGTGTTGTTTTCAGTCTGTTGTTCAGAGCAGGTATTTCTGTAGCAGAATGTGAAAACGTAAATACTCCAAATGATTACATTTAATAAAGCATTTATATGAAAAATTATAAGATTAAACGGCGAATAGTGCGAGTACTTGATAAATTGCTTCACTGCGCCTTCTAGTGGGTTTTTTTTTTTTGTGAAAGTTTTTTTTTTTTTTTTGTCTTATTTAGAGGTTGTGGAAAACTCGTGTTAAATAATGAAATCATATATTTCAACTACAGTACCAATCAAAAGTTTTTGAACAGTAAGGTTTTTAATGTTTTTTTTGTTTTTTTTTAAATCTCTTCTGCTCACCAGCAAAAACAGTACAATTTTCAAATATAGTTACTGTTTAAAATAACTGCTTTGTATTTAAATGTATATTTTAAAATGTTATTTTTCAAAGCTTAATTTTCAGTATCATTACTCCAGTCTTCAGTGTCACATGATCCTTCAGAAATCATTCTAATATGCTTATTTGCTGTTCAAGAAACATTTATTATTATTATATTTTTCAGGATTCTTTGATTGGGGGGAATAATACTTCTATTTAGCAAGGATGCTTTAAAATGATCAAAAGTGACGATAAAGACATTTATAATGTTACAAAAGATTTCTCTTTCAGATAAATGCTGTTCATCTGAACTTTCTATTCATCAAAGACACCTGAAAAAAATTATACTCTGTTTTCAACATAAAAATAATCAATGTTTTTTTTTTTTTAACAGTAAATCAGAATATTAGAATGATTTCTGAAGGATGACTGGAGTATTGATGCAAAAAAATCCAGCTTTAAAATCACAGGAATAAATTACATTTAAAAAAATATTCAAATAGAAAATTATTTTGAACAGTAAAAATATTTCAAAATTGTACTGTTTTGCTGTATTTTGGATCAAATAAATGCAGGCTTGGTACGCATCAGACATTAAAAGAAAAACAATAAAAATCCTACTGTCCAAAAACATTTGACTGGTAGTGTATATAAAATATAATTTAGTGGAATATTACCTAAATGTAGTGGTTAGGCTGTTTTTGTAAAAGGGTTTAGTAGCCTAACAATTTCACCTTATTTAGTCGTTTGTTAAGCAATTAAAATAACTCGAGCTATCGTGTAGCAGAATTAATGAAAAACAACTAAATATTATTCACGTAAAATGTCTTTTAGTTGTCTAGATAATAAAAGATATTACTGCGCCCTCTAGTGTTTAACAGCGTTCATGTACAGAATATCCGCTATATTTTCTTGCTGATTTATTGGTTATTTATTTTTAAAACAGCTTTTTCGAATACTTTGCTTTATTCAGATCAATAAATTGCATCCTAAAGGGGGTCGCACACCGAACGAGAAGCGCAGCGTCGCGTCGCGTCACGTCGAGGACAGCTGGAGGTATCGCACACCGGACGCGCACATTCTATACGCGCCAGCTCATTTTTAGGCTAGATTCCCATTCATCAATTAGTAGCATTTTGTATTATTACAAGCAATTTCAACATTCCTTATGCTGTAGCTAGTAATATGATTTGTTTGCTCAATAAAAAACTACATGCTATTTTGTTGTGTAAGGTATACTTATTTCTTTGTAAACTTCAATTATAATCGTATTGTTGTTGAGGCAGTTTATTGGAGTCTAAATTCAACATGAGGGTTTGTATTTAAAATAAAATAATTGTCATTTTGTGGTCAACAGTATTGATATTTTTAAGGACATGAAATGACAATGCCTGTACTGTACATTATTTTATGATTGTACTGTACAATTACATACAGTTGCTCACTATACATTTTACCTCAGATCGTACGTAAACAAAATTGAACATTCTTACCTGAAAAACCGATGACATCGGTAATCTTCCTCCAAGCTGATGAATTCCTTATGTTGAATCTATGATTTGTTGCAAATAATTCTGGCTATTTCTATTGCCCTACTTCCTTGATCAGTTTTTCGTCGTCCATCGCGCTCCGCTACACCGTTATTTAAATGACCTGAATGACGGTTGTGACCTTGTAAATCCAATAGATGGCAGTCAAAGACAGTGAATATAATAATGACAGGCAAATGTTACATAGGACTTTAGATTTTGCGTAGCCTATGTAAAAATGTCTCGAGAAAATAAAATATGAATTAATTATATAGGTTTACATTTTTTTCAAGCTGTAAACCTAATGTAAGTAGTATTTTGCAGCAGTGGTATCTTGTTTTTTTAATCTAATAGGACGATTTGAGACAAATATGATGTTATTTAATATAAAACTATGCAGATGGCGCTCTGTGGCGCGGCAGAAATTTGAACAGCTTCCTGAGTCGTAGCTGGGCGCCGCGGACAGACGCCGAATGGCGCCGCCGGTGTGCGTATGCTCATAGAAAACTATGTGTTCGAATTTTAAAGACGTGGCGCGACGCGACGCGGCGCTGCGCTGCGCGTTCGGTGTGCGACCCCCTTAACTCTTTCTAGTTAGTAATCACCGTAAAGTCTAAGTTTAAGGTTGTATTTCCAAAACATTTCAAATACACGAAATATGTAGGTAAACGTCAGAGCAGGCGACTTGCTAAGTTTAAATAAAGCCAGACATAAATAATCGGGTTTGTAAGGGACAGGGAAGGAAATTCATGTCCTAGATAGTAAAGTGCCCTAGTGAGAGGAACAGGACGGTCCCATCTTGAGATCATTACAGCTGTTTTACACTAAATTTCTCTGATTGTTTGGCTTTTTACTATGTACCCATTTTTTTCCACATGTTCTTCCACAGTGGCTATGCCTCAAAAACTATATACCGCATATTTGCGATTATTATCGCGTTCTGAGTCAGCTGACGCTGAAAGCGACTATGACGCCCAAAAATGCGGTCTAGGTAGGCAGCTCACTGGTGTTTGAGACACGGTCAGTGTGGTACAGGCATATGAACGCGTAATCCACGCAATGATCTTGAGTGAGTGTTTGAGAGACCTTTGAATTTCTGCATCTCCGGACGGAAAGGACAGAATAAACCGCTGCTTTACAGTCTCTCTCAGGTACGATTGCGCGACATGTTTAGCCTATTTCTCATCACATAGCTGGGATGTAGTGGGAAATGTGCAGGAAATGTTTAATTTAGTGATGTGTGTGGATTTGCGGTCACCGTTTGCTGTTTGATGTAGCTGTTGGTGTACTGATGGATGTAGCTATTTGTTAATATTTGCCGTTGTCGATCATAAGCATCAGCGGAGGTTGAGGCATCATCAGACACTTGTCCTTCTAGTTAACGTTACATGCATAGAAGAGTCTGGTGATCTCCAGACGACAATTTTAGCTCGAATCTGGATTTAAAAGGCCCGGCTAGAAAATAAAATGTGTCCTTAGGCCACGTAACCTTCAGAAAAATCTTGAAAAACCTTTAAAAAATAAAGTGTTCCTAGGCCTGTCCTTTAACTGTCGTTAATCATGACTCGAGTCATGTAATTCACGATATTCACGCAGTTTGCATTTAAACAAATGCTATGATTCCGTTAAATTTTGCACGTATATGAACGCTTTTGTTTGATTTATTAGCGAATTACATTTTACTTGTACCTTCTAGCATCCTGAAATAACACAAAGATAAAAACAGCGTAAATAAAGAAACGAAAGAAAAACAGCAACAGTCTCATTGCTGGTACTTAAGACGCGCCCCCGAACAGCTGCGCGTCCCCGCTGCTTCAGTGTTTTCCTGTCAAAAGCAACAGGAAACTACTGCTTCCTTCAGTCCTGCTATTTTTTTTCCTTTGAGAAACACTTGTTGTTTAGCATAAAGAGAAATAAATTAAATATACCATAATAATAATGACAATAACAGTTATTGTTATAAATTAATTATAGACTTTTATATTGACTTTAAAATGCATATTTGTTTTTTACTAGTGGGAAATTACCAGTGTTTGACTAATACCGGCTTCTCTGATTCATATTTGTAGAATTCTTCATCAAAGAATTGACTGCAGAAAAAAACAAAAAAAACATTTGCTCTTGATCACACACTGTGAAGTGACAGCATTGATTGTGGCAGTGCAAAGCTTTCTCATCTTCAGATAAAAGGCTGTAAGATGTAAGGAGCAAAGAGTCACATGGTGATTGTCTTGATTCAGAGATTCTTCAGTCTCTGGTGGCATATTCTTTGCTGGTATTTCCACCTGTAGCTAAATATTGTGTGTGTTTGTTTTGTATTCCCTAGTAGTCGAGTCGAGAGACTATGTAGAGCTGAAACAAATGAAGATGAGTAGTGATGGTGCATTATGAAACCTTGAAGCAGAATGAACATCTGTTTGACATTATAAATGTAGTTCGACAGCAGATGGCTTCCCCTTCCTGCACTGTTTCACTTAGATTGGATTTACATGGAAGATCATTTTTTAAGTAAAAGTTCTATTCTATTCTACTCTATTCTGTTCGATTCTGATATATCTGTTAGTTCCTTTCATATTCCTTCTTTACTCAATTTTGTATTTTAAGACATATTCTAGCATGTTCTATTCATATTCTATTCTATTCTATTCTACTCTACTCTTTCCCTTCCACTCTATAGTCATATTCTATTCTGACATGTCTGTTAATTTCTGTTATATTTGTTCTTTATTCAGTTTTGCATTTTTAAGACAGGCATGTTCTATTCTATTCTATTCTACTCTACTGTACTCTACTCTACTCTTTCCTGTATGGTCTTTTCCCTTCTACACTATAGTCATGTTTTATTTATTACTGTCATATTCTATTCTATTCTATTCTGACATATCTGTTAATTCCTGTCATATTTGTTCTTTTGTTGAATTTTGCATTTCTAAGACAGACATATTCTATTCTATTCTGTTCTGTTCTACTCGACTTGACTCTAATCTACTCTACTCTACTCTTTCCTGTATGGTCTACACTATAGTTGTGTTCTATTTATTCCTGTCATATGCTATTTTATAGGGCTGCAACTAACGATTATTTTAATAATCGATTAATCTGTCGATTATTTTTTCGATTAATCGATGAATCGGATAAAAAAACAAGGGATTTACAACCCTTTATTCAAAAACAGAACTAAAATCTTTAGAAAGTGCACGAACATGTTGCTCCTTGAACTGTTATAATAATAATAATAATAAAATAAAAATGGACTAACACAAAAAACATACACATGTATGCTTTACATCTGCCAATTATATAGACTAAATAAACTAAAATTACTATCCGTCAAGACAGCGGCTTGCTGTGGTGTACATGCTGCATTTCCCATCAAGAAGCCTCTCAAATTAAATTCCTCAGTGCGCATTAAAAAAGTCATGTGACTTTGCACGCTGGAACGGGATAACTTGACTAACTTTCTGCTATACATTCATTCTGCCATGGCGGTGTTTAGTGTCCTGCCATCAGCAGCGACCAGCTGGAAGAGTTCCGCATTCAAATGCACGCAAAACTGGCCTCAAAGCCCCAGCAAAAGTAATTACCATGAATGTGTCAAGGCAAAAATTAAGAAAATATTCGAATTACTTATTAATAAACTAGTATTTTCTGATTCAGTGTTGCAAAGATGAAATTGACGATCCTGCCATCTGCTCATTAATGCCTAATGCATCTTTATGGATTAGCTAATGGAAGAGTTTTTTTTTCGATTTTAATTATTTCGTTTTATAGTAAAATAATAATTTAAAGCTTTCTATAGATATTGTGTTTGTGAGGCAATTACCTGGGTTTCGGTTAATTATTGTGAAGCGCTCCTGTTTAAACCAAATATATCAAGCGTATTCTGTTTGTTTTCTTTTAAGAGCACATGTTGTTGATACTGTTAGTACACACAAACTAAGGTAGACACTTTACAGTTCCGGCCCGGGTGGTAAATTACTCTTACCTTTATGAGCAAAAAAGAAATTCCACATTGCACTGGCGTCTCCATGCGCTGCAAAGCGCGCTTCTCTCCGCACAAACTTTGGATTTATATTGATTGAATGATTAAACTAATATTGTGATATGTTTTAAGTTTTTTATATCAATGGATTCTAATTTAAATCGCGATGAATTAAGCAGGCTTTTGATCTGTATGCCGCTGTTTGCTAGGTATAACTTTAAAAAACAAAAACTTGAATTTAACAAACAAAAAGTGTTCCAAATATATCTCTAAATTAACTTTATAAACTAAAGGAACGAAAATAAATGTAATCACTTTGCTATTAAAATCAGCAGCTGTGTAATGAGGAAGAGAAAGAGAAAAAAAGACAGTCGGACTGGAAATTCAGTCGGCCAAAAATTGATGAGCTGTCGGACATTTTTACAAGGAATGTTTGTT
>NC_133383.1:24986358-25010010 GCF_049309525.1 Garra rufa
GGGGGGGGGCGGGGGGCAATGAATACTTTATTCAGCAAGGACGCTTTAAATTAATCAAAAATGGCGATAAAGACATTTATAATATTACAAAAGATTTCTATTTCAGATAAATGCTGTTCTTCTGAACTTTCTATTCATCAAAGAAACCTGAAAAATAAATCTACTCAGCTGTTTTGGTAACACTTTACAATAAGGTTCATTAGTTAACTACTTTAGTTAACATGAACTAAGAATGAACAATACTTCTACAGCATTCATGTTAATTTTAGCATTTACTAATGCATTATTAAAATCAAACATTGTTAACATTAATACACTGTGAATTAACATGAACTAACAATGAACAGCTGTATTTTCATTAACAAAGATTAATAAAAACTATAATAAATGTATTGTTCATTGTTTGTTCATTTTAGTTAATACATTTAACATTAACTAATGGAACCTTATTGTAAAGTGTTACCGCTGTTTTCAACATAATAATAAATGTTATTTAAGCAGCAAATCAGAATATTACAATGATTTCTAAAGGATCATGTAACTGGAATAATGGAAATTTGAAATCACAGGAATAAATTACATTTTAAAATATATTCAAATAGAAAAAATATTTCAAAAGTTTGTTTTTGCTGTTCTTTGGATCTAATAAATGCAGGCTTAGTGAGCAGAAGAGACTTCTTTAAAAACATTAAAAGATCTTACTGTTCAAAAACTTTTGACTGGTAGTATTTCCAAATACCGGTTAGAAAAAAGGAAAAAAGAAAAAAAAAAAAAAAAATCACACCTTTTTGGTGGCTAGAAATCTTGACAATTTTAAAGAAGTTTAAAACCATTAAAGGGATAGTTCACCCAAAAATGTAAATTCTGTCATTAATTACTCACCCTCATGTCATTCCAAATCGTAAGAAATTTGTTCATCGTTGAAAAACAAATTCATATATTTCATAACACAACTGACACATTCAAGGCCCAGAAAGGTAATCATTAAAATGAGAAGAATTTGTAGAACAAAGTTATTACTTTTGTTTTCTTTGCACAAAAAGTACTCTCGTAGCTTCGTAAAATTATGGTTGAACCACTGATATTACATGGACTGTTTTAACGATGTCCTTACTACCTTTCTGGGACTTGAAAATGGTCAGAAATTCCTGAGATGTAATCAAAAATATTTTCATTTGTGCTCTGAAGATGAACGAAGGTCTTATGCATTTGGAACGATATGAGCATGAGTAATTAATAATTTTCATTTTTGGGTGAACGATCCTTTTAAATTAAAAATTGTTAAAATACTGTTGAATGCAGCCTCTTTAAACAAGTATTGGAACACAGTTGCACAATTCATTCATTGTTTGCCAGAAAATGCCAGATCACCTGATCTCCAGCTGGTGGGGATCTGGACGGTGCACAGATCATCTGAGGACTCATCGGTGGATGTACCGATGAAATCGAAGTTGAGGCAATTGTGGGCCAGTTTGAGTAGCTGCATGAGTAGCCCATGCTGGCTCTCATCATTTAGATTCAAGTTCTTCCCAGATGCCTGCAGACATACAAAACAATCCACTGAATGCTTGACATAAATCCCAAGCAGGTTGGTTTAGCAGGTGTGGAGAAGAATATATACAGACATACACAGACAGTTCTTTTGTGCAGACTCTGAAGAATTATCCTTACCTGCTTGAGGAGGTTGCAGGAGAGGGTGAAGATGTCAAACAAAGAGGAATCTCGAAATGATGACGCAATCTTCCTATGTTTTGTAAGCGGATGTGTTGAGTCTGCCTGGAGAAAGGAAAGAACATTCAAGGCATCAGTGATGTATCTTTAATGCGACTTTCAGTTATCGATTCCAAACAAACAACAAATAAATATGAAGCACAGAGGAAACGCTAAATGAAGACATACTGCGAGCAAAGAAACTTACTTGGTTAATCTCATTGGTTAACTGCGAAAGAATTGTGACTCCTATAATGCAGTGTTCAACACTATCCTGAAACAGTACAAAAAACACAAACTTAACTTCTGGAAAAATCACTTAAATTTAACAAATACATTTTAGCATTTGCCTAAGAATAACATGCAATGTCATCATTTATGCTGAGTAAGAAAGCGTGGGTGACAAACACTTCGCATGAGACAACTGAGATTTAGTGATGTACTGCAATCAAAATTTTTGACTAAAAATGAAACTCAAAACCGAAACAGAGATGTGATTTGCATTGGCATTTGAAGCATGTCATAGACTGAGAGGGCACTAAACAGAAAACAAAGTCTAGCTGTTTTACACCATGAAATGCTTTTATAGACTTACTTATAATTCTATAATAGTTATCTAGTTGCGTTTAAACGTCATTTATGAAACAGGAGAAAATGTGTTATTGGCACAAAGCAGTTCTTTCGAAATGGATGCATTCATCTTGCATTTAATGCAATATATTGCATAAGAGAAGTTTTACAAACCACTGACACAAATTTATTGCTTATGTTTCATGATGAATGAGGGCAAATGTCCTTACAAAGTTCAAGGTGATTTTGATAATCACATCAAAAATATCAAAGAAGACATTGTCTATATATCTTGAACAAGACTTGTATTTTAAACACCATCATTAATAGCAGTTTCTGAATTAAAAGTCCAGTAACACTTTACAATAAGGTGTCATTTCCTAACAATAGTTAGCTAATAACTAACATGAACAAACAATGAACAATACATTTACTACACTATTTATTACTCTTTGTTAATGTTAGTTAATAAAAAATACAGTCATTCATGGTTCATGGTAATTCACAGTGCATTATCAAATCTTAAAAACACACAACTTGTGATTTTAATAATGCATTAGTAAATGCTGAAATTATCATTAACTAAGATTAATTATTGCTGTCAAAGTATTGTTCATTTTAACTAATGTAGTTAACTAATGAACCTTATTGTAAAGTGTTTCCAAAAATCCAAATGAACGTGGATAATTTTATAAGGATGCGTTTTCTTTTTTTCTTTTTGGTAACACTTAGATTACGGAACACACATTCACTATAGACTATACCTTTTGCCTCAGTATAAGTACTTTTATAAGTACTAATAAACAGCCAATATGCTAGTAATATGCATGTAAAGTGTTGCATTTAAAGACAAAGTTCACTTCCAGAACTAAAATTTACAGATAACTTACTCACCCCCTTGACATCCAAGATGTTCATGTCTTTCTTTCTTCAGTTGTAAAGATATTATGTTTTTTGAGGAAAACATTTAAGGATTTCTCTCCATATAGTGGAATTCTATGGTGCCTGCGAGTTTGAACTTCCAAATTGCCGCTTAAATGCAGCTTCAAAGGACTCTAAACGATTCCAGCTGAGGTAGAAGACTCTCATCTAGCAAAACCATTGTTATTTTGAAACAAAAATTGACAATTTATATCATTTTTAACCTCAAATGCTCGTCTTGTCCAGCTCTGGGTGTACTCTGTGTATTCCGGTTCAAGACAGTTAGGGTAGGTCTAAAAACTCCCATCTCATCTTCTCCAACTTCAAAAAGTTGAAAAAGTACCAACCAAGTGTTTACAAAGTGAACGTGCAAAGAAGATCGAACACGCTTTACAAAAAAAGGTAAAACAGCGACGTAGGGCGATACCCTAACTGTCTTGAACCGGAATACACAGAGTGGACGGAAAAGACAAGATGAGCATTTGAGGTTAAAAAGTATATAAATTGTCTTTTTTTTTTTTTTTTTTAGAAAATAAAAGATTGTTTCAATAGATAAGACCCTTTTTCCTCGGCTGGGATCATTTAGAGCCCTTTAAAGCTGCACTGAAACTGAATTTTGGAAGTTCAAACTCGGGGCACCATAGAAGTCCACTATATGGAGAGAAGTCCTGAAATGTTTTCCTCAAAAAACTATTTCTTTACGACTGAAGAAACACGTGAACATCTTGGATGACAAGGCGGTGAATATATTATCTGTATTTTTTTTTTCTGGAAGTAAACTTCTTTAAAGTGCTATCAAATTTTTTTTTTTTATTTAGATGAACATCAAAAATGTTTGTCCATCGTACTTGCATTAAACTTGAATATTATCTTTTTTTTTAAATACTATAAATTTGATCATACCTGCAGGAATCTTGTCACATCGACAATGACATTTCTAAAGACGTAATCTTCCTTTTGGCAGTCAAACCAGCCAAGCTTCGTGATTCTGGCATAGAGCTGGATCAGGGCTTGTGTCACGAAGGCAGCAAGCTTTGGCCGGGTCGCCAGATAATTGAGAACATAATTTCCTGAGGAACCAATGTGACATTTATTTCAAAATGTTGTCTTTTCAGGATTTTTGGATTCTAAATCTCAATTGTTGATCTGATAAACTTACGAATGTCAATGCGCTGCTCCAGGGGAAGTGGGTTGCTTGTACGAGACACCAACTTGGAGAGACATGTTGCAGCCAACAACTGCGAGTACGACGACTGTAAAAGATTTTACAAACACAGTGGCAAGTTAAACAGTTGCACAAACTAATGAACTAGGAATTTTTGAGAAGACTGCTGTCAGAGCAATTCAGATATCCTGTTCTTCACAGTTTTCAAAAAGTTTCATTCTTACACTTCCGCTTTCCAGCAACAACTGGCATTTACTCAGGCAGTCGGGACTGTTGGTGAACTCCACCAGCGCTTTCTCTGCCTGTAGACGTGTGGTGGTGTCTGTGGTCTCATATAGCTGCTTGCACAGGATCTCTAGCTGGGCTAGGCTCTGAAAACAAGAGACCCACATGAGTTTAGTGTCAGCAAAAAAAAAAAAAAAAAAACAATGGATATTCAAGAGATAATGTCTAAACCATCTAAACCACTTTTATAAACTAAAGTCTACTTGCAGAAATGTGTAAGTATTCAAGTGAGATGATGGATATGGTCAATGACATTAATTTAATTGCATGAAAAAACACATTATGAATGCAATTCATACATACAAAGCATTGAATACAGCTATTCTGATTTAAGCATGTTTTTAATTTATGCATTCAAACAAGTAAAACTCAAATAAGTAATTTCAAGACTTATTTAGGAATTCATTTAAAAATGTCAGGGTGATTAAAGTTAATAGTAGTAGGACAATCTTTAATCATTTTTAAAAAATATGTTTGACAAAATTGCTTTAACCAACATTTTGTACGGCAAATGATTAGTTAGGTAGTTACGAATCAATAAGATCAATCAATTTGATCGGTTCAGGTTGTAAAACGTCACGTGGTGCAACTCCACAAAAACATTTATAATTGACAAAATAATTTTACCTAAAACAAATCACTTAATTTTTTTAAATTTTTTATAATAATGATAAAGAATCTTTATAATTACCTGTTACTATTTATACTTGGTTACACCACCTGACATTTTTAGTCAGTCAACTTGATCTGTTCAGGTTCCAACCATCATGTGGTGCAACTCCACAAAAACATTTAAAAATTACTAATTGACAAAATACTTTAACCTAAAATAAATCTCTTTAAAAATGTAAATATTTTCTAAAAATAATGATAAAGAATCTTTGTCATTATCTATTATTAATATTTACTTGGTTACTCCACATGACTTTTTTAGTGTCATTAAATTGTTCGAATTGCTTAGAGCGCAAATTTGGAATATCGCATAAAACATTAGCAAAAAAAGCAGCGTTTCCCTCCAATGAATCAAAAGGAACAAAATCGTTACTTCCCGATACACTGGCACACGATGTGATGGAAACATAGCTAACAAGTGTCAAGACCAATAAGTATCCTAAAATAATTTGATCTGTTTATGACAAGGCTAGTTCAGGTTGGAAAACGTCATGTGGTGCAACTCCACAAAAACATTTATAAATTAATAACTGACAATATTTAAACTTTTCCCTAAAATAATCATATTTAAAAACTAAAGAATCTTCATCATTATCTGTTATTAATATTGACTTTTGTCATTAAACTACTCCGATTGTTTAGAACTAATAACTCACCTCCTACAAATAACACAATTTAAAATATCATTAGCTGTGTTTCCATCCAAATTTGCGAATTTATCTTACGCACAAAATTAGAATATCACATAAAGCATTTGCAAATAAGCACCGTTTCTATCCAACGAGTTAAAGAAAACAAAATCGTCACTTTCTGATAAACTGACACTAAATAAGAAAAAAGAAAAGTAGGAGAAGCCACTGAATATAATAATTTTTATATAATAAATGACTTGCGCCACAGAGTGAGCAGACGAAACACAATAAATTTGGTCACTACTTTTGGATTCGGATGACTGCTGTTTGGAAAAATTCTGGGAGGCAATTATTTAGAAATACTGAGACAACAAATCTCGCTCAGGCATTGTAGAATGACCAAAACAACATTTGAGTTTTGGTCCGTCAAGTTATCACGCAAAGTCACGTGACTTTTTTCGATGTGCATGGAGAATTAATTTGGTAAATGCGTTTCCATCTCCCATTATTCTTTTCGCACAAGTCAAAAACAACCTCAAGCAAGCGTAAAAACTTTTTTTTTTGTGAATTGTGGGATTTTTTTATTTATTTGGCAATTCCACTCGTTTCTGATGCAATATTTAAAAAAGTGCATTAAAACAGGGTAATGGAAACATAACTCTTCATACCCAAGGTAAAGTCGTAGTCTACGTCTTATAATCCTAAGACAGAGCGCTTCAGTATCTTCTTGTACAATCACAACATCAAACATCAGGTTTATGAAAAACTAGACACTAATGTTCCATTAAGCAAATTAATGTGCAGACATCACATCCACAAGTTATTGTTCTAGGTCACCCAGAGAGTATCTGGTTTATGCATGCATGAAAGACTATATGGTGATTGGAGAAAAAAGTCAGCGATACACTTTGCTAATACATAGAGGAGCAATGAAAGCGCTAACTCGTGTTATGCAGCAACAAGCCTCTGACTCTAAACAGTTCTCTTTGTTCCCTCGTGGAGCATAACTATACAAAATCAGCATCAGCAGAAAAACAGCAGCTGCAACAAATGCACAGCCTCAATGAAAAACTTCAAGCTTATTATACTAAAAAATTTATTAAAAACTAATGAACTCAGTAGCCTACGGAGTTATTTGCATTTTTTTTAATTGCGCTCCAATGTTAAACAGTTCAATATTTTAAGGTGTTTTTCATATGTACGTATATGCTTGATGCAGTGTGCTGATAAATGAATCAAGATACCCTAAAAGAACAGGGAGGACCCTTAAACATACAAGAAAAAAATGCAAGATAAAATGCAGGCTGCATTTACAAGGAACTGCAGAGAAAAGATAAGACACCTCTAAGTTAAAAAACCCAAAATGAAAATATCACACATGGGTTTTTACTTAAAACTAACATCTACAACCTGTTTGTACCTACTTATAACATGTTAACAACCAGCATTAACATGCTTGAAGCATTCCACATTAAAAGTGCACATAAACGCTTCTGAATTATATTACAATTTTACAATCAACAAAAAGTTTAAAGCTGTCAAACAAGAAAGGAATTAAATGATACAAGCCAGAAATACTGCTGAGTCATATCAACTCACTGTCCTCACAACATGTTCTTTGATAATTATGTAAACACACATATGTTCAAGAATTATTTAGGTCTAAAACAAGATGTTCAGACGTGATCAGCAACAGCCTTTAAGGCATAGAGCTGCTCCGGTGGTAATTAATATTCTATTACTGCAAATGGAACGGCTTCTTCACCACCTAGAGAGTAACAGGACGCGTGACAACAACACTGGAAAGCTCATGTTTACTGTTGCCTGTGCACATGAGAGTCAGGTTAACAAAAGCATCGTCCGGCACTTCATTAAATGTCATGGGAATAAGCAGTTATTCAACACTGTGTTTAACCTCGAGACCTTCTTAACCTTTGCCCTTGAATATAACCCGTCTTGTCAATTGTCTTGAGGAGCTTGTGTACAAGTTGACAGATGACAAACAGTGGTACATGTTGTCCAAAAATGCTGACTAGCTAGGGAGGTTTTTAGGAAACAGACATAATTGCTTTTAATTCTGAGCGGACTTTATCTGTCAGGTACACCTGAGGTGACTTTGGTTGCCATGTTGGCCTTATTAACCCCCGTGTTAAGATTATTATCAGGATAGTCATATTAAATATTATTGAAGCGAACTTCGATTAATAAACATTCACTTAAAAAAAATAAATCATTAAATATTTTATATAATACAGTTCAATTGCTCATTCAGGTTGAGTGGCTTCACTTTATCCAGTCATTCAACTTAACCACTACAGATGATTAAAACTATTAGATATATACGTGTTTGGACGACTTTAAACACTATTACCCATTTACAATTCGTAAGAGATGTTAACGCAGATCTCGTTTTTATAATTTCGATGAAAAACTCATTTCTACTCGGGCTTTTGGTTTGGCGAGGCGACGCGCGGGAGAATCTCATGAGTTAGCAAGCGAGCTACAGGCTAACAGCGAGAGAGCTCAGCAAACCGGACACATTTGAGTCCAGCAATAACGGAATGACAGATAACTGCATGCAAATGTGCTTTTGGGCTTACCGAGAGGCTTTTCTGTTGGAAAAAGGCTCTGAGCTCGAGTTACTATCACAAGGCCAGTGTATGCATTGCAATGCAAGCGGTTGGATGAGGGATGATGCCTTGTTTACAATGTAAAACATCACTGTCGCTATAGAGTTACAATGCAGTTTGTTATAAACGGGATATAAATCTCTCGGGATCTGCCGATCTCTCCTGCTTAAAACTAAACGCTGTACATTTAGCTTCAAAACAACTTTCACCCATGCTGCAGAGTTGTGTGTTAGCCTGGATCCCAGAGTTAAAATCAACATGATGACAGGCCACAAGTCAACACTTGATAATCGCATCCAATAAAGCATGCGAGTCAACCTCCTTCGCCCCGCGACGTATGCATTTAAAACAAACACGTACGCATCGCCGAAACAACCGTAGGGATCTATCGTTGGACTGCGGTGGATCATATTTCCTTAATTCAATAATAACAAAACAAAATCATTTACTTACCTGCACATGATCCGCCATTTTGCTCCATTCATGCTCCTCTCACTCCCCCTGACAATGAGCATGCGCGCATCTGCCCACGATCACGGGAACATTTACGCAATTGACGCACGTAGCGATAAAGCCAGCTGTTCGCTCGAGGCTTCGTGAATCCCGTTACGGCACTCGTTCACCGCCGAAGCCAACGCCGAAAAGAGCCTTTGTTTACATGCTTCTTAAAGTGAAACTGCGAATTCAGATATTAGAGGTCACGTGGATTTATGACTCTATTAATATCTAAGCGTGATTGACAGTTCTTATTGTGAAGTTGAGAAATAATCGTTAATCTGTTAATCGTTCAAAGAGGCTAACGTTAGTTCTGACGCTGCAGGCTAACGTTACACCTGTTGTAAACGTGCACACACACCGTAATTAGGCTAATTAGCCTACACCGTTTTAAACACGTTTTTGTTGTTATTAAAATATGTACATTTTAATGAGATTGTGACCGTAGACATCAGCCTTGTAATTGTTTTCAATAGTTTTATTCTACATGGAGTAGGTTGCGTCCTTAGGGATGCCGCCATGTTGCAATCACATGACTATGTTGTCAGCACTAATACATTTTATGTACAGTTGAACTCAAACGTTTGCATACACCTTGCAGAATTTGCAAAATGTTAATTATTTTAGTAAAATAAAAGAGTTCGTACAAAATGCATGTTATTTTTTATTTAGTAACTACTGACTTGAATAAGACATTTTACATTAAAGTTGTTTATATATAACCCACGAGAGAAAATATTAGCTGAATTGATAAAAATTCAAAACCCAGTTCAAAAGTTTACATACACTTGATTTGTAATACTGTGTTGTTACCTGTGTGATCCACAGCTGTGTTTTGTTTTGTTAAGTGATAGTTGTTCAGTCCCATGTTTGTTCATCAGGTCTCACAAATTCTTTGATTTTTCAGGATTTTTGTGTATTTGAACCAGGGGAGTTGCTAGACCTAAAGCTCTACTGGGGCACAGGCCCCCCATTACTCATATCAATTTTCTTTTTAGAAAGAAAGCATTTACAACACAATTAATGAGCATGGATTTCTGCGTGCATAGTTTTCGGTTAAACTACGTTGCTTTTAGAAGCGTTTATTCAGTTGTTGCATATAGTTTAATGTCTTTATTTCAGGATTAGCAAACTAAATTATAACTCAAATTTGAGATTTTACTGGGGCACAGCAGATTTTTACTTTTTTTTTACCCAATAAAAAGGGTCTAGCAACGCCCCTGATTTGAACCATTTCCAACAATGGCTGTATGATTTTGAGATCCATCTTTTCACACTGAGGACAACTGAGGGACTCATATGCAACTATTACTGAAGGTTCAAATGCTCACTGATGCTTCAGAAGAAAAAATGATGCATTAAGAGCCGGGGGTGAAAACTTTTTGATTTTGAAAATCAGGGTAAATTCAATTTATTTTAGCTTCTGGGAAACATCTTCTGTATCTTCTGAAGGTTAGTACTAAATGGAAAAAAAAGATAATTAAACATAAGAAAAATGTACACTTTTTTATTCTGTTCAAAAGTTTTCACCCCCAGGCTCTTAGTGCATGTTTCCTTCTGAAGCATCAGTGAGCGTTTTAACCTTCTGTAATAGCTGCATATGAGATGGAGGAAAAGATGGATCTCAAAGTCGTGGTTTTTCAGCATTTTTGTGTATTTGAACCCTTTCCAACAATGATTGTATGAGTTTGAGATCCACCTTTTCACACTGAGGACAACTGAAGGACTCATATGCAACTATTACAAGAGGTTCGCTCACTGATGTTTCAGAAGACAAAACGATGCATTGAGAGCTGACAAAACTGAATTTAATTTATTTTGTCTTATGGGAAACGTACTAAACAGAAAAAAAAGATATTTAGGCAAAATAAGAAAAATGTACACATTTTTATTCTGTTCAAAAGTTTTCACCCCCAGGCTCTTAATGAAGCATCGGTGAGCGTTTGAACCTTCTGTAATAGTTGCATATGAGATGGATAAAAAGATGGATCTCAAAATCGTGGTTTTTCAGCATTTTTGTGTATTTGAACCCTTTCCAACAATGATTGTATGAGTTTGAGATCCATCTTTTTACACTGAGGACAACTGGGGGACTCATATGCAGCTATTACAGAAGGTTCAAAAACTCACTGATGCTCCAGAAAGAAAAAAACATGCATTAAGAGCCCGGGGGTGAACATTTTTTAACAGAATGAAGATGTGTAAATTTTTTCTTATTTTACCTAAATATTATATATTTTTCATTTAGTACTGCCCTTCAGAAGCTACGGAAGATAGTTAAATGTATCCAAGAGGACCAAAATAAGTTAAATTTACCCTGATCTTTAAATTCAAAAAGTTTTTCACCATGGCTCTTAATGCATTGTGTTTTCTTCTGAAGCATCACTGAGCATTTGAACCTTTTGTAACAGTTGCATATGAGTCCTTCAGTTGTCCTCAGTGTGCAAAGATGAATCTCAAACTCATAAAATCATTGTTGGAAAGGGTTCAAATACAAAAAAATGCTGAAAAACCAAAGAATTTGTGGGACCTGAAAGATTTTCCAAAAGAGCAGCGGGCAGTTTAACTGTTTAGGACAAACATGGGACTCATGAACAACTATCACAAAAAAAAAAAAAAAAAAAAAAGAAAGAAAGAAAGAAATGAAACACAGCTGTGGATTATTCAGGTAACAACTCAGTATTAAGAATCAAGTGTATGTAAACTTTTGAACAGGGTCATTTTTTATAAATTCAACTATTATTTTATCTTGTGAACTATAAAAAATGAATATCTTATTCAGGTCAGTACTATATAAAAATAACATTTTGTATGATCCCTCTTATTTTGGTAAAATAATTAACATTTTGATGATTCTGCAAAGTGTATGTAAACTTTTGACTTCAACTGTATAATAATTCAATCAGTGTTCTGTTTAACACTAATTAAAAAATCCTGAAACAAAATCTTTTGTTCATCATCTTTTCTTCTCTGTTGTGATGGATATTTGAGCAACTGATTTAAAAACATGTCAAATAACTGAACAATGATTTTAAATAAATAATGACCCGCATGAATAAATCATTTATAATAAACCCAGTAATAGAGTGCTGTAGCAGCGACGAGAAAAAAACAGAAAAGTAATTTGTCATGGGCTCCCTTGAGATTTTCCTATGGGTTTTTATTGATGGTGTTTTTCAATTTGAGCATATGATAAGGTCTGTGGTCAATATTTAAATGGATGATATTTCTGTAGCAAATAATAAGTGTTCATTTTGATTTCACAGTGACTTTAATGTTGGGACCAAAGATTGTTGACACATATGGATTTCATAATAAAAGCTCAATGTGATGAGCAAATATGACCAGATGGTCCTGTTATCCACTACTACATGAATGAATTAATAAATGAGACTTAATATAGTCATAATTTTCCCTCACCTCTGAGTTCTCACTATGGTTTGTGACACTCATTTATCACATTAGAGTTTGTTTACAGTTCAGCTTAATGAATAAAACTCAACCCACAAATACTGTGTATAATATTATTAACGTGTTAAACTATCATAAATTGTAATGCTTTGGAGCACAGACTAAAGTTTGGTCACTTTTAAAAGAAGAAACTGAAGTGAAAAACTCAAATGAAGGGGAAAACAAATTTGTAGGAATTAGCCACAAGCAAAATATGTACAAATTGCTGTGAGATCAGTTTGGTCAATTACACCTGAGACCACTTTGGTTGCCAAGTTGGTCTTAATAACACCTCTGTTTTCAAGATGTTTATTAGAATAGTTGTATTAAAGTGTATTGAAACAGAATACATTATAGTAAATGTAATTCAATTTTAATTAATACACATCTCTAAACATTCATAAAGAAAATAAAACATTGAATATTACAGTTAAAGTGAATGTAAAAAGGTTTATTTTAATAGTTTATCAATTTTTCAAAACGTGTTTTACTCTAAAACTAAGATCATTAAAATCCAAGCCATAAATCTAAGATGTGTTCCTAATTTGAGGTTTAAATCGCAAAAAATTAGCTTTCAGTAAGATTTTGTTTTGGTGCAGTACCAAATTGTTCTCCTATTCATTTCCAATCCAGTCATTTTTGACAGCAAACAGTACAAGTGTGACTATTTTTCAGGACCATTTAACCTTTCAAATTGTGTTCAGTTTATTACCAAGTTCCAACACCTTTAAGTTTCACAGTATTCCAATTAAAGGGGAACAAATTCAGAACAAGAATTTACAGACAATATACTCATCCCCTTGTCATCCAATATGTTCATGTCTTTCTTTCTTCAGTCGTAAAGAAATTGTGTTTTTTGAGGAAAACATTTCAGGAGTTCTCTCCATATAATGGACTTCTATGGTGCTCCCGAGTTTGAACTTCCAAAATGCAGCTTCAAAGGGCTCTAAACAATTCCATCTCAAACGCTCATCTTGCCGAGCTAGACAAGACAAGCATTTGAGGTTAAAAAGCATATAAATTTACATTTATGTTAGAAAACAACCCATTTTGCTAGACAAGACCCTTTTTTCCTCAGCTGTGATGGTTTAGAGTCCTTTTACGCTGCATTTTGGAAGTTCAAACTCGGGGGCACCAAAGAAGTCCATTATATGAAGAGAAATCCTGAAATGTTTTACTCAAAAAACATAATCTCCTTATGACTGAACAAAAATGGACATCAACATCTTGAATGACAAGGGAGCGAGTATATTATATGTACATTTTTGTTCTGAAAGTGAACTACTCCTTTAAGAAAACATTCCACAAATCCAAAATGTAAAATTTTCAGTCAAAAATGACCAAACAACACCAGAAGGTTAAAGTTACCAATAGTTTTTAATGACCAGATGGTTATATTTTGGGATCATGAGGATAAACAGACAACTCAGTAATATAGAGGTTTAAAGATGGCTAAACTGACAGCTTTCAGGCTCTCTACCAAACCACAAGATATTCACAGTTTATTACACCTGACAGTTTCACTCAGATTAAGCAGCGCCAGCTAACAGCTCATTCAAAGTATTCAGTGAAGTGAAAAAGAGCATGGAGAAAGCGACAGGATTAGATGCTTTTTCATCCAGAGATTGTTCCCTGTTATTGTATTGGATTTATCACACTGTGACTACAGAGCAGTTTTGCAACTGAGTAATTGACATCTCCAGGGATTTTTTCACCATGTTCCTGCATGACCAATTTATTCTTTTAAAATACAAATGTTCCATATAGTCTCCAAATATAAATTCATAAAATCAAATCAAATAATTCGCAAAATACTGTTTAAAACAGTGTTGTTATTGTTAACCAAAGCTAACACTAATACAAATCATTTCAGTAATAAAGCTAGATAATAAAAATTAAATAAACTGGTAACACTTTACAATAAGATTCATTAGTTAACATTAGTTAACTACATTAGTTAACATGAACTAAGAATGAATAATAGCTCTGCAGCATCTATTAATCTTAGTTAATATTAATTTCAGCATTTACTAACGCAATATTAAAATCATAAGTTGTGTTTGTTAACATTAGTTAATGCACTGTGAACTAACATGAACAAACAATGAACCACTGTATTTTTATTAACTAACATTAACAAAAATGAATAAAGAGTGTAATAAATGTATTGTCCATTGTTTGTTCATGTTAGTTACTTTAACTAATGTTAACAAATGACACCATATTGTAAAGTGTTACCAGTAAATGTATATAATAAAAATAAACATTATTACACTTACAAATATTAAAATAAATATTATAATATTAAACTAATTTATATAATAATAAAAAATACATTGTAAGTGTCAAAACTTTTCTTTTATGCCAAAAAATAATAGGATATTAAGTAAAGATCATGTTTCATGAAGATATTTAGTAAATTTCCTACCATAAATATATCAAAACTTCATTTCTGATTTTCTCAGTATTTTGATTTTTTGCCTCCTCAGATTCCAGATTTCCAAATAGTTGTATCTCAGCCAAATATTGTCCTATCACAAACCATACATCAGTGAAAAGCTTATCAGCTGTCATATGATATATAAATCTCAATTTTAAAAAAATACCCTTTTGACTGCTTTTGTTGTCTTTGCAACAAACTGAAATAAGTTAAAAATGAAGTACTAACATTATTAAAACTAAAACTAAAAGAAAAAGCTAAAGCTATACAGAAATATATATAAAAAAAACACTACTAAAAATAACAAATACATATTATTAAAATGGCCGAAACTAAGATGAAAATGGAACATATTGATTGAAAAAAATCAATAAAAACTATAATAGTACATAAATCGTTCAAAAGGACACTTGAATTTAGCATGTTACACCACAGGACATTTCCCAACATTTCATCATATTTAACCAGCAAGCAAGTCCCAGTATGTAAAGCTTCTGCTGATTGGCCAGATGACAGCAGGATGTCACATGACCAAAAATGACATTTGCACAGAATGTTTCAGCTCTGGCCTTTTGACCCTTTTCAAACAAGTCGACATTGTATTAATTTAGTTCTGCGGCTAAAAAAAATTGACATTTCAGTCTTGTAATGAACCACCAAGAAAAAGGGGTTTCAAACACAAATGTTTTATCACCAGCAGCTGCTCTTCAAAAATGTATACATATGTGGACCTGTTGATGTTTGTGAATGTGCTGTAATAGCCTCTATTGGGCACAAAGGGGCACTCTAGATACGCCATCAAACCATGGCCTATGATAAGAAACCTGTATTCATTTGACAGCCACTCTCACACTCTCAGTGTTATTTTCACACAACTTGAGGTGTACACAAATACTATTGATCACTTTTAGACCCTGTTACTAGAAAATGCTAACATTTTGTAGATCATGTGAATATAATTGGACTGACATTTGTATTGATGCATAACTTTGCACAGCATTTGATAGAAGAGTTGCAAGATGTGAGGAAAAGCGTCAATTTCCTATGACCCTGTGATTGATTCTAACAAGGTGCTAGTAAACGTATTCACACTGTCACATAAGAAAGACTGTCTTCAGCCCCCTAAATAGTGTCAAACAGGAAGAATCATATGAGTAGGAAACCAACCCTACCACAGCCCTACAGACACACGCCCACTCATCTGACTTCTCCAAGTGACTGATTTAGACTTCATCTTAGACAGGAAGTCAGACTGACAATGTACCTAAGGTCAGTCCGCCATTGACAGCAATGTCTCTCATAGCCATTCAAACAGTTTGAAAGCAAACGGGAATTAACGAAACCTATAGAAAGAGGGAGAGAGGGAGAGAAAAACAAGATAAAGGACAGCTGAAGAACCATGGAGGAGGACATCCGGAGAAAAGGGATGCTTTATTTTCATCAGCAACGCTTCGGCAAGGTGAGACTCAATGTCCTTCTCAGAGCTTAATAAGCAGTGTGATTATTTTCACAAGTTAACTAAAGAAATAAATCTCATTCACACTCTCGCATGGCTGTGGATTCAGAATATCAGCGGACTGACAACGGCAAGAATCAGAAACGTGTCCGCTTTACTGGCTTTGAGTACAAGCGCACAACTGACCCCAAATATATATATACACTGTAAAAAAAAAAAGTTGATTCAACTTAAAAAAGTAAGTGTTCATGCTGCCTTAAAATTTTAAGGTTAGTCAACATGAAATGTTAAGTTGTGCTACATGAAAACGTGGATATTTTAGTTGAGTAAACTTAAAATTTTAAGGCAGCACGAACACTTACTTTTTTAAGTTAAAACAACTTTTTTTTTACAGTGTATGTGTGTGTGTGTGTGCGTGTGCGTGTGTGTGTGTGTATATATATGTATGTATACACACACACACACACACACACACACACACACACACACACACACACACACACACACACACACACACACACACACACACACACACACACACACACACACACACACACACACATCCATTTAATTATTTTAATTATTTAACAGACACTTTTATCCAAAGCAACTTACATAAGACAACAGTATTATGTATTATGATATGGCAGTATGTATTATGATTTCCGCAAAAGTATTAAGCAGCACTAGCTTTTTCAACATTGATAATAAAAAGAAATGTTATTTTCTTATTACATCATCATATAATGTTAATGAAGGTGGTGAAAAGATACTAAAATTCTAACAAGTCTTGGTAAGTTTAATATATTCAAAACAAAAGTGTAATTTACGATATGTACATTATGTAAATGATTTTAGTACAATTATACAGTATAAATTATATATAAAATATTCATATTGCATACAGTTAAAAGCCACTAATATAAATTACATAATGTAGTTCACATTCATCGTATTGACCTTTTACTACTGTCCTCTTTTTAGAGCTGATTTACAACAGAATAGAATTCTGTTTGCATCACTGAAACATTATTTTTCTATTTAACACTCTAAAGCTGCTTTGACATGATCTGTATGGACCATTTTTTCTCACAAAACGGTTATCAACATTGTTAATCCTTGAAAGTTTATAAATTTGTATTATATCACTTTTGCATAAAATTACAAAAAAACAACTGGTTAATGCTAATGCAAGGGCGTTTCCAATGCAGTGTCTCTGGGAGGGACGGTTAATTTGACATTGTTCTCTCTTCTGACTGCTGTTTCAGTCTCTTTCAATTTATTTGAAAGTCGTGAAAACACATTCGTGCAGTATTTATTTTGCTATTTGAGCAAATGGGAATGCAAAAAAAAAAAAAAAAACCCTATTTGTGGTACTCTCTAAGACTGCTGCCTTCATGTGCTATCGTAATTATGGTATACCAAAATACGACATCGAAATTGCACATGAACACCCACTCACGTTGTAATTTCCACTGGAAAGCTCGAAATTTTTTATGATACCCGAGCTGCCGAGATGGGATAAACTTTGACCTTTCAACATGGCGGACAGCAACGAAACTATACTGAATGATAAGCATTGCATGATGTTAACAGTTCTCTGCTGTTTAGTTGGTTAGTTTGTAGCCCCCATAATGCTGGGGCATAAAGGATTTTAATAACGTCGCTATTTAAACGTAGTGTTGTCTTTAAAAATGCCATTAAGAGAAGATGCTAGCTCGTCGTGGCTCGCCTCCAGTAGGATGCTGTGCGGTACAGTGTTCTGAAGGAGGCAATTTTCTCATGTTATTTTATTTGGTCTGTTTTACCAAAGTAGCATTTGAGGACAAATTCCGAGTCCGCCATGTTTCTCTTCACTACGACAACAAAAGCACCTGAACACGACACACTGGTAATTTCCACTTCACAAGTGGAAAGCATCATCTTTCCCATATCAAATGAAGGCAGCATAAGTCACTGCTCTCGAAGTTAAACCCAACTATGACAACTTCCGCTGCTAAGAAACGTGCTGAGAAATGTGAAAAAGATCCATGGTATAAAAAGTTATGCATATTCTAAAAGTAATCCAAAAGTAGTCAGGATACATTACCTAAAATGAGTAATCTAGAATACTTTTCTGACTACAATTTTCATCATGTAATTTAAAAAAAAATCAGTAACAGATTAAAATGTGTTGGTAATCTACCCAGCATTGTATGACTGCATCATTAACTTTTTTTCAAATTCAGTTTTTCCGTTGTAATATTTCTGGACTTTGAATTTAACAGCAATTCCAGAACAAGAATTTACAGATAATGTACTCACCCCTTTGTCATCAAAGATGTTCATGTCTTTCTTTCTTCAGTCGCAAAGAAATTGTGTTTTTTTTTTTTTTTTTGAGGAAAACATTTCAGGATTTTTCTCCATATAATGGACTCACATGGTGCCTTTTGAACTTCCGAAATGCAGTTTAAATGCAGCTTCAAACAATCCCAAATCCGGTTGTAAACAATCCCAGCCGAGGAAGAATCTACTGAAATGATCTACTGAATCATCTACTGAAATGATCAGTTATTTTCATTAAAAAAAATGCAATTTAAATACTTAAATATGCTCATCCTGTCTTAATTGCTTTCCCTGAACTTGGTGTATTCTGGGTTAAGACAGTTAGGGTATGGTGAAAAACGTCTCAGGTTACGTATGTAACCCTAGTTCCCTGAGAATAGGGAACGAGACACTGCGTCCTCTAGAGGGCGCTTTTGGGGAACGCTGCAGCGTGCCTCGAGTCTGAAGAATGCATAGAAAAACTACATGAAATGGCCGGCGCCAGCGTATGACGTCACCGCGGCGCGTCAGTCGCTGCCGTTGCGTCACTACCGGGCGACCATAACATAAAGAGGCGCCCGTGCAACACAATACATCTTCAAAGTCTGAAGCTTTATCGTCCGAAGCATGGCGAAGAAGCCTAGAGGACGCAGTGTCTCGTTCCCTATTCTCAGGGAACTAGGGTTACATACGTAACCTGAGACGTTCCCTTCCGAAGGGAACTCTCACTGCGTCCTCTAGAGGGCGCTTTTGGGGAACGGTATACCAACACTGCCATGCTGAGGGGAGTGCATGCTAAGCCAGCGAGCACTAAGCAACAATTCTGAGAGGAATTGCCCCTACTAGGACGTGGTGACGGCTGTCAAAACGTTACCCCTCCCGGCCAGAGGCCTGACCTGTTACCCACTTACCAGACTGGGTAGAACCCAGGGCACAGCTCAGGCTTGGAATTATAGTAATTCCTTCTGAGGGAAACGGCTAAGCTTCGATGGAAACTTAGACTTGTCAGAACCAGAAACTACCGCAACATAGGGCCTAGTTCCCTCAGGAACTGGCTCCCATATGAGGGCAGAAACCTGTCCTGGGTCCGTTCAAAGGGCCACTAGTAGTGGCGCGCCCTAATAGTGGATGGTCAGCAGACATCAGCTAAGATATCAAAGGAGTCGAACCCAGGGAACCGGGGTTGTGAGCCGACTCCAATAGATGGGAACAAGGCAAAACGTGTGACCCATACCAAAAAGGGATTTAAAAGAGGAACCCAAACTTGGTGGGAACCTACCAACACGTGGATTTTATAGAAGTGCCCCAGGTGTGTGTGCACTTACCACACTTGTGGTTTTAACTGGAAGACGCCCAGGCATAGCGTGGGACGCTTACCGACATGATCGGATTTAAGGAGAGTGTTTTCCCAGAGGGTTTCACTATCAGCTCCATGCCGTCTGAAGAGACGGAAAGGGGATAACCCTGAAGGTGAGGGGATTGCCACACTAACCCTCCCCTGGACAGAAGCTCGCAAGCTATCTGTCAACAGAGAAGAACATGGAGCTGAGACCATCCTGCAATAGTGGACGACAGTGGAGGACAAAAATCCTGACCCTGATCCACAGGGAGAATCGCTTCTCCAGAAGGGGGCACTGCTGTCTTTTTAGGGAACCCTTAATGAAAAGGGGAAGCGTGCACAGCCCGGTCCACGCGACCTGTATGAAGGTCTGGCAATCTCACGAAGGTGGGTTGGCGCTCATAGAAGACCCTTCCCAGAAGGGGAGCTGCACAACCGAACAGGAGCGAATGCTCTCACTGTTACCCTTCATAGAGGGGAGCATACATCCAGAATAAAGGCTGGAGAGTAGAAACCTGAAGCATGAAGGTCAAGCTCCTACCCTGGGAAACAGGGAGGAGAACTTGGCCACCAAGGAGTGGTGCTCTTATAAGTGAACCCTGGAAAGGGGGCACGCCAACATCCTTGTAGCAGGTCCATAACTCTCAAAGGTCTGTCCCTGGTAGATTCCTACCCTCAGGAGGGAGGAAGCATTCAGTCCTGGGAAGTTGCTCTGAAGGAAACCCTGAATTAGGGGAGCTCAGGTCCGTTCCAGCAATCCTGCGCACAGGGAGGAACGTGAGCTCTTAACCTTAACAAACCCATTCCTCAGAAGGGGGAGCACTCAGTCCTGGGAAGTTGCTCTGAAGGAAACCCTGGATTAGGGGAGCTCAGGTCCGTTCCAGCAATCCTGCGCACAGGGAGGAACGTGAGCTCTTAACCTTAACAAACCCATTCCTCAGAAAGGGGAGCACTGTTTGCCTTGAAAGTTTCTGGGAAGCTCCGAAATGAATAAGGGCAGCTTCCTAGTTCAGACACTTCGTAAACCTTTCCTCAGAAAGGGAAGTGGAACTAGGCCTGGGGAGCGAGAATCGATCCTAAAGTGACGGCTTTCTAAGGTGTTAAACACCGAAGGATGCTCAAACCCTCTGTAGGGGAGACATTCGACAGCCTGGGTGTAGATCCTACATCAAGTGCTGCTTCAGCCCTCAGGCTTAGAATGAGGCGACTTGAAGAGAGTCTCAAAGTAGCGCTCAGATAAAAACCCCTTTCCTCAGAAAGGGGAGCGCACACCGAGAATCAAGACCCCAGCTGGAAAGCGTGTCACCAGGTGGTGCTCAAATAAAAAGCCTTTTCCGCAGAAAAGGGAGCAACCAAACCTGCTCCGAGTCCGCAGCAAGCACTCCGGACTGCTGGTACTCCTATGTAGGTGAACACCTGTCTCAACAGGTGTAGACACTCAGTTTCCATAGAAACCGTATTTAGGAGAGGACACGAAGCGGATCCTCGCACGCAGGCCGTCTGCAACAGAGTTAAACATACTAGTGCAATCTTAAATATAAATATCTTAAGATGCTTACCTAGGGAGAAAGGAAAAATTTCCTTTTGCTCGTTTAACCACTGAAGGGAGAAGCCCGATTGTGCTGGAACGAGTGTTGTGTAGACGGACACCACCATACAACCGGAAGGGAGGGGTGCTCCGTTGAGATGTTTCCACATTCCTTTTCTGAGGGAAAAACACAACACGCAACCCAAACCCTGCAGGCAACACGCCTATCCAGCCATAAGGGGGGCGTAACTAGGGAGTTATGCTCCTGTCTCAACAGGACATAAGTCTACACTAGGCCTGCAAAGGACAGCATAAACATACCAAGGGCAAACCTAAGAAAAACTTAGGGAGCTTACCTTGAAGAGGACAGAGGTCCTATGTGTAATATATGCTGTAAGGGTTGATTTACCGCACAGCCTGTGGAGTGGAGAGGGCAAACACTGCCGTAACCTTAATCCATAGGATCAGAGGGGGCGTCTGCCGTAGACTCGTCGTATTTCTTCTGTGAATAGAGAAAAACATACACAGGTCTGAGACAGTATGAAGTTCCTTCACGTAAAAAATGGATCATACTCACCCATTTAAAAGCATCCTGTTTCATAGAAAGAGGCGGGGTTTTTTTTTTTTTTTTTCAGAGACCGCCTGATTCCAGACCGTCCGAAAATTAGGGTTCTATACAGGTAGAACCCCCAAAGGACATCATGGGTCCGGGGAGTGCAGGAAGCTTAAATGGAGACAGGGGAATTAATATGGCGACCCGACTGGACCGAGGGAAGGAGAGGTATTACTCTGACCCCTGCGAGAATTTTGTCTCGCTTGGATGACTTCCCTGAAATCCTGTCTGTCACCTCTCGATCCGCGTCGCCTCCTAGACCTGCTCGCAGGCGGGGGAGGAGCGCGGGATGCAACACTAGCCTTCTGCACCTACCTCCGTTCCTCAGAAGGAGGCGGAGCAGGACCCCTGTGGTGTTCGGGCTAATACCTGGACCTTCGAGGGATAAAGGATTTTTCAGCAGATCGGCTGGGTAGGCTTGGAGCACTGCCATGGTGTGCAGTGCACCCACCGCCTGACCTGCTGCTGCATACGCTCTGCCGTTCAGCAGGGCCGGAGAAGGCAGAGAGGGAGTCTTGAGAGAGAAAGCCCGCCCTGTGGAGAGATAGCATCTCTTCCACAAGGGGCGTCCTCTCATAGCCGTGGTCGCGCAAACCCTCGATACTAGCATAGTTCGCAATGGACGAACTATGAATGCGCGCCGCGTACGGCTTTTTCCAGACCCTCTCGATTTCAGTATGAAGATCGGGAAGGAATGGGAGACTCACCAGAGCTGGATGGTTATGGCCTGAAAAGATATCGCTCGTCAAGGCGACCCCGCGGCGCTATCTTTCTAGCCCGCTTCCACAGCAGGACAAGCCTGGCCGTGGTGCGGTCCATAACCTCTGGCAGCTCTTCGTATGCAGGGCAGGAAGGTAGAGAGGATTCAGCCTCAGCGTCTTCATCCATCTCTAGCATTTCCTGCTCTTCTTGGGTGGAACCCAAAAGAGCACTTGCTCCTGGATCTGATGACGTCAGCGATAACGCACCATCATCAGCTAGGAGCCTGTCGTCGTCTCCGGCTGGCGAGAGAGAGAGACCCCTCTCAAGATCGTCAGCCAGTTCCACTTGCGAGCCCCACGAGCTCAGTTTCCTCCGTGCCTCGGCAACGGCAGGACCCGAACCGCGAGGGGCAAGTGGACGCTCATCTTTCCTCAGAAAGAGAGACAGACGAGACCGGAGCTTCTTCATAGAGAAGCGCTCATAATGTATACACAATGCCCCCTCAAGGACATCACGTGTGTGCTCTTAGCCCAAACAGAATATCGCAAAGATCATGTGTGTCATCAGGTGTCAAATAACGCGGACACGGATGAACACACCGTTTAAACGACTTGCTAGTGCTTGCCATGATAGTAGTTCAAAGAAAGGATTCTTACCGTTTCTTCCCATGCACATCCAAACCGGGAAAGCTGAAGACAGCGAAGATGTATTGTGTTGCACGGGCGCCTCTTTATGTTATG
>NC_133383.1:25010510-25063828 GCF_049309525.1 Garra rufa
ATAGATGATAGATAATATAATATCATACAATCTTCACATAACATACAGACAGACAGACAGACAGACAGATAGATAGATAGATAGATGATAGATAGATAGATAGATAGATAGATAGATAGATAGATAGATGATAGATAGATAGATAGATAGATAGATAGATAGATAGATAGATAGATGATAGATAGATAGATAGATAGATGATAGATAGATAGATAGATAGATAGATAGATAGATAGATAGATAGATGATAGATAGATAGATAGATAGATATATAGATGATAGATAGATAGATAGATAGATAGATAGATAGATAGATAGATAGATAGATAGATAGATAGATAGATGCACCAATAAAGAAACGAGCACCACTAATCAAAGACTACTCCCACGTGCTGTTTATAGAATATAAAAAATCTGCTATAACTATATTTGCCTGACCCAACCCTCTCATGAGAAAACAGAATATGAAACAATCAAATGGGTGTCATATTGCATTTTTTTTTTTTTAAATTTGAAGTAACTAGGAAGTACAATTGTACCCCAGCTTTTAACATCTACTTTGATTATCTGACACTAGGGGGCAGTCTCTCTCTCTCTCTCTCTCTCTCTCTCTCTCTCTCTCCCAACTCATAATGACTGCATGTGATGTTTGTGAGAGTCCTGCTGAATACAGAACACTGTTTTGCAGATGTAAAATATGAAATGATCAATTTGATATGAGTCTCCAGAGAAACCAATGAGATCCGTTTCTCTGATGTGATTCTGCATTCGGAGACATTGCAATGAAAACTAGTCTTCTTGAAGTTTGATATTCTATTTTCTCTCGAGAGGGTTGGGTCAGGCGAAAATACAGTTGCGTAACTGCAGAAAAAAAAACACCATGTGGTTGGTCTGCATCTGTGAAATCCTCACAAATGAAAAGCTAAAATGCTTGTAATATATAATTTCAATCTGTTCGATTCATGCTTGAATTGTCTTGTGTACTTTGATTAAAACTAGTGAATTTCAATACCTCAGTAAGACGAATGACAAAACTAAATGAGAGACTGTGGAAAAACAGCCCAAAGGGAAATGCGGCACACGATCTTCGAGGAGGAGTGCGTTCACGGGCCAGAGGATGTTCAGTGACACTGTTTGCATCAGCAGTTGACCTCTGCGCTCGAGCCATCAGGCCATCACATGTCTCCTGCTGGGAAACACTGCAAACACTTATCTGACCTGCTGTGAACTTGCTGTAATATTGTTCTTTCGTGAAATCCTGAAAAAAAAAGTTATTAGATGTATTAGAATGATATCTGAAGGATTATGTAACACTGAAGACTGAAGTAATGATGCTGATTGTGTCAGAGAAATAAATTACATTTCGAAATATATTCAAAAGAAAACCCAACCAACCCCAACCTTTTTAATTAAAGGTGTTTAGATTGATTATAGTCTCGTGACATAAAATCACGTTTTAAAGTTGTTAACTGTATTCAGTGCTGTTTTGTCATATGCTCTCATCCATGAATATGAATATACATCTTAAAAACTCTTCTTTCAACCCAAGGTGATGTAATATGTTGTAATTATAAGATTACCCGATAATGAGCTCCACACCGGGAATCCGGTGTCTTTTTTTAACTTGCCATTTTCTGGAGCATGTGCTTTGTGCTTTTCGCTCTCTCTTCATGCTCTCTCCCCATCTAGGGACAAATGTGGCATGTCCTACGTACCTCAGGGTCTGTCAGTACAATTCACCATGTGCTCTCACACTAAACATTCATCTCCACTTTAAAGGAGCAGTTCACCCAAAAAAATGACATTTCTGTCATTTAACGCACCCCCACATCATTCTGAACCCACATGAACCTCTTTCTTTTGCAGAACACACGAATAACCGTAGAATATTTTCAACAAATCATTCTAGAACTGGAGATTTGACTCAAAAGAATGATTAGTGCATGAATCATATGCCATTTTTCTCATTAAGGTCAAGCATATAATTTAACTTTAACTGTTCAAAATTTCTGTCTGTTTGTTATTCAAAACATACAAAACAAATCTATCTATCTATCTATCTATCTATCTATCTATCTATCTATCTATCTATCTATCTATCTGTCTGTCTGTCTGTCTGTCTGTCTGTCTGTCTGTCTGTCTGTCTGTCTGTCTGTCTGTCCGTCCGTCCGTCCGTCCGTCCGTCCGTCCGTCCGTCCGTCTATCCAGCCGTCTGTCATTCTCTACGTTCGTCCATCCGTCAGTCTATAGCATTCTGTCTGACAGTCTGTCTGTCTGTCTGTCTGTCTATCTATCTATCTATCTATCTGTCTGTCTGTCTGTCTGTCTGTTTGTCTGTCCATCCGTCCGTCCAGCCGTCCGTCCAGCCGTCTGTCATTCTCTACGTTCGTCCATCCGTCAGTCTATAGCAGGGATCCTCAAACCTTACCCTGGAGGTCCAATGCACTGCAGAGTTTAGCTCTAACCCTAATCAAACACACCTGAGAATGCTAATCAAGGTCTTCAGGATCATTAGAGAATCACAGGTAGGTGAGTTTAATCAGGGTTGGAGCTAAACTCTGCAGCGCATTGGACCTCCAGGGTAAGATTTGAGGAACCCTGGTCTATAACATTCTATCTATCTATCTATCTATCTATCTATCTATCTATCTATCTATCTATCTATCTATCTATCTATCTATCTATCTATCTGTCTGTCTGTCTGTCTGTCTGTCTGTCTGTCTGTCTGTCTGTCTGTCTGTCTGTCTGTCTTTCTGTCTGTCTGTCTGTCTGTCTGTCTGTCTGTCTGTCTGTCTATCTATCTGTTCGTCCATCCGTCTATCCAGCCATCTGTCATTCTCTACGTTCGTCCATCCATCAGTCTATAGCATTCTATCTGACTGTCTGTCTTTCTGTCTATCTGTCTATTTGTCTATCTGTCTATTTGTCTGTCTGTCTGACCATCCGTCCGTCCGTCCGTCCATCAATCCATATGTCATTCTCTCTGTCCAGCCATCCATCAGTCTATATAATTCTTTCTGTCTATCTATCTATGTATCTGGCTGTCAGTCTGTCCACCCATCCATCTGTCAATCTGCCAGTCTGTCAGAAAGACAGACAGACAGACAGACAGACAGACAGACAGACAGACAGACAGACAGACAGACAGACAGACAGACAGACAGACAGACAGACAGACAGAATGCTATAGACTGAAGGATGGACGAACGGAGAGAATGACAGATGGCTGGATAGATAGATAGATAGATAGATAGACAGACAGACAGACAGACAGACAGACAGACAGACAGACAGACAGACAGACAGACAGACAGACAGACAGACAGACAGACTGCTATAGACTGAAGGATGGACGAACGGAGAGAATGACACGGCTGGATAGATAAATAGATGGATAAATAGATAGATGATAGATAGATAGATAGATAAATAAATAGATAAATAGATAGATGATAGATAGATAGATAGATAGATAGACAGACAGACAGACAGACAGACAGACAGACAGACAGACAGACAGACAGACAGACAGACAGACAGACAGACAGACAGAATGCTACAGACTGAAGGATGGACGAACGGAGAGAATGACAGATGGCTGGATAGATAGATAGATAGATAGACAGACAGACAGACAGACAGACAGACAGACAGACAGACAGACAGACAGACAGACAGACAGACAGACAGACAGAATGCTATAGACTGAAGGATGGACGAACGGAGAGAATGACAGATGGCTGGATAGATAGATAGATAGATAGATAGATAGATAGACAGACAGACAGACAGACAGACAGACAGACAGACAGACAGACAGACAGACAGACAGACAGACAGACAGACAGACAGACAGACAGACAGACAGACAGACTGCTATAGACTGAAGGATGGACGAACGGAGAGAATGACAGACGGCTGGATAGATAAATAGATGGATAAATAGATAGATGATAGATAGATAGATAGATAAATAAATAGATAAATAGATAGATGATAGATAGATAGATAGATAGATAGATAGACAGACAGACAGACAGACAGACAGACAGACAGACAGACAGACAGACAGACAGACAGACAGACAGACAGACAGAATGCTATAGACTGAAGGATGGACGAACGGAGAGAATGACAGATGGCTGGATAGATAGATAGATAGATAGATAGACAGACAGACAGACAGACAGACAGACAGACAGACAGACAGACAGACAGACAGACAGACAGACAGACAGACAGACAGACAGACAGAATGCTATAGACTGAAGGATGGACGAACGGAGAGAATGACAGACGGCTGGATAGATAGATAGATAGATAGATAGATAGACAGACAGACAGACAGACAGACAGACAGACAGACAGACAGACAGATAGATAGATAGATAGATAGATAGATAGATAGATAGATAGATAGATAGATAGATAGATAGATGGACAGATGGCTGGAATGACAGATGGCTGGATAGATGGACGGACGGACGGACGGTTAGATAGATAGATATACAGATAGATAGATATACAGATAGATAGATAGATAGATAGATAGATAGATAGATAGATAGATAGATAGATAGATAGATAGATAGATAGATAGATCACTTTTAAGACACTTTTGTCATTTTGCAGCTTGACAGTCTGATTCGTTTTCATTATATGGAAAAGAGTGGTCAGGAATATTTTCCATCAAGTCTCCTTTTATGTTTCACAGAAGAAAGAAATTCACTTAGATTTAGAATGACACGAGGGCAAATAAACAGACAGAATTTTCATGTTTGGGTGATTTATCCCTTTAAAGTCTCCCAAAAACGTCTCAGTTCCTGCTCGGATGTGGCCGTAATTAGAAGTCAGATCTATAGGAGCTCCTCCACCCCTGTCATCCGACAGCTTCAGAGGGATCTTGCCGACGAAACCAGCTGGAAGTTTAATGAGCCTTTTCTCTTGCTTTCCCTGGATGTGAATGTCACACTGAGACTCCACACAGGCTTTCTCAGCACTTGCTAAAAGCATGTATAACCCCCACCTTCCTTCCCTCAAGTTTTGGGTGGGAAAGTGCGGGTAGTGTTTTTACACTGCTGTAGTCTGTGGGTGGTTAGTAATCTGATTAGCCTATGTGTTCACCCTCATCCTACTCCTTTACACCAGGGGGAGAGGAGATGATGGATGTTTTTTTATCGCTTTCGTTGGAAGCATACCAGAGGACAGTCAAGTACATAAACATGCGCACACACAATGTATTTTCTCAGTAAGAATGAATTGTAGTGGGATTACTTAAATGAATATGCAAAAGAACTACAAGTTAAATAATCATTAATCTCCGATTTACATTGATGCATAATGCCAAAATCACTTTGTTAATCAGTAATCTTAAAATCCAGAATCCTGTCCACCCACAGAATACCTATAAGATGGAAAATCGCACTGTGCAACTGCGTTCAGCACTAATAGGTGCATTTCCTCTGTTAGCTGCTTAAGTCATTTGCAGTGATTTCTCTCCAGAGAGTTGATCATCTTCAACAAACACGCTTATAATATCAAACTAATAAAAACAACATTTAAACTACTGTATCTAGGTCTCGCTTCACATATAACTTCCTCTATGCTGCTTAGATGGAATCTGACTTCAATTTCCTTAGAGCTAGTTTACAAATGAAGGTGTGAAATATATTTAGAGGTGTGAAAATCGAAGATAAACCAAATAACATATTCTCTTCTGACACGCATTGATTTTCACTGCAGGATAGACATAAGATACTGATGATTGTGTTGAATCAACACCTGGAATTTGAAAGGAATGATATTGTCTGGTGAATAAATTCATGTTTTATGCATCTCTAAGATAAGTCTGGTTTGTTTCGTTTGCTTTCATTTGAATGCACCTACAAATTCACAGATAATAATAATGATCGTTGCAGATGTACTGTGTACATACAACAACCCTGAGGGTTTATCGCAGAGCGGTGTTAAGTGAATCGGATGGTGGCAAACCTATCTGTGTTCGAATCTGTCTGTAGAAGAGCTCCACAAAACATGTTGTTTGAACTTGATGTTTCTTGTCTTCCACCCTCTGTCTAAAATAACTCTTCCAACTTTACACCTCTAGAGGAATGTTGACAGTTTAACCTTCAGTAAGTAGGAGAGGACACAAAACCGCAGCCACGTGATTTAAAGAGAGGTCATAAGGGACAATGGATGCTGAGTTTAGCAGGTGGCCCGTGAAACAGAAAAGACCCTTCGCCCATACTTGCTGCTCTGTAGCATATGTTGGGATAATATGTTATAATCAGTGATGGTAGAGTGAAGTTCAACAAAGCTAAAGAAAATATGGAGATACATTTTCAAAGGATCCTTTGATATATGCAGAATGAAAATGTAACTGCATAGAATCATTTGTATCATTTATGTCCAGTTTAGAAATTACTTGCATGCTTGAAGTTAGTTATGTGCATAGGATCATTTAAAATATGTGCAATTTAGAAATAGTTATACAAGATCTGTTGATGTATAATTTCAAAAGAGGTTCAAAAGATTTTTTGATGTATGTTGTCACGTATCTGGTCTATCCTGTCATCATGAACTCTTGCACCACACTTCATGGACTTCATTCCCCACAAGCCACTGCTCTAATCACTGCATTCACCTGCTCTCACTTTACTGATTACTGCTCACAGCTGCACCTCATCACACTGTCTGCATTTAAGCCACTCACACACACAGCCACCTTGCGAAGTCTTACCGTTCCCTATGGTCGTAATTCCGAGCGTTTTCCCTTGTGTTGGTTTCTCTGTGTATGACTCTGGACTGTGTACCCCGTTGACGATTCCTGCTACCTGCCATTGCGACCATTGCCTGTGTATCGAACTGTTTCCTGGATTTCCTACGTTGTTCCTGTTTTCCTGGTGATTATTCCTGCCTGTTTGACTATTCTCAATAAATGCTGCAACTGGATCCGCACGTCTCAGTCTGACTCCCTGTGACAGAAGACTTCGCCGCTACAAGGATCCAGCAGCTATTGTGGAGGTATCCGGTTCCAGCATGAATCTAACGGTGCAGATCATGCTTCTCAAGCAGGGTGAGCGGTCTATTGAGGATTATGTCATGGCCTTCATCGAATTGGCAAATCTGTCTTCCATGGATGATCACTGCCTGATGATTTTCTTCCGTGGAGGACTCTTAGAGCCATTGTCTTCCCTCATGCCAATGTTTGAACCGGGCTGGACGTTGCAATCTTATATGGATCTTGCTCTTTCGTTGTGTGGCTCTCCTTTTACTGTGGGAATTGTGGAGGAGGACCATCTCAGTAAGTTCCAGCTCAGAGCCACAGCCTAAGATGTCTGCTAGTCCAGAGCCTGTTCGCAAAATGGCTGCCCCTCCAGAGTCTGCAAGCAAGATGGCTGCCACGCCAGAGTCTGCAAGCAAGATGGCTGCCACGCCAGAGTCTGCAAGCAAGATGGCTGCCGTCAAATCAGAGTCTCCGCCGCCGGAGCGCCCTCCAGTGACTGCGCCGCCAGAGCGCCCTCCAGTGACTGCGCCGCCAGAGCGCCCTCCAGTGACCGCTCGCTCAGAGCCTGCTCTTCCAGAGTCTCCGCTGGAGACGCCCAGCCCTCCTGAATCTCCGCTGGGGTCGTCCAGTTCTCCAGAGCCCGCTCCTCAAGAGCGTTGTCCAGAGCCCGCTTCACAAGAGCGTCGTCCAGAGCCCGCTCCTCAAGACAGCCTTCCAGAGACTCCGCTGGTTCCGCCCAGCCTTCCAGAGACTCCGCTGGTTCCGTCCAGCCTTCCAGAGACTCCGCTGGTTCCGTCCAGCCTTCCAGAGACTCCGCTGGTTCCGCCCAGCCTTCCAGAGCCTCCGCTGGTTCCGCCCAGCCTTCCAGAGCCTCCGCTGGTTCAGCCCAGCCTTCCAGAGCCTCCGCTGGTTCAGCCCAGCCTTCCAGAGCCTCTGCTGGTTCAGCCCAGCCTTCCAGAGCCTCCGCTGGTTCCGCCCAGCCTTCCAGAGGCTCCGCTGGTTCCGCCCTGCCTTCCAGAGACTCCGCTGGTTCCGCCCAGTCTTCCAGAGACTCCGCTGGTTCAGCCCTGCCTTCCAGAGACTCCGCTGGTTCAGCCCAGCCTTCCAGAGACTCCGCTGGTTCCATCCAGTCGTCCTGAGATTCCTGTCTGCCCGGTTCTGGTCACGGAGCTCATGCATGGACTGTTCCCACCCACCCTCCCTGCTGCTCCAGTCCCGCCACCTCTGTCTCCTGACAGTCCCTCTGCTCACCCACATCCCACCTTCGGTGCAGAGGACTTGCCGTGGGACTGCCAGTCTCCATCGGTGTCCAGACTGAGGGATCCCTCACCATCACCTCCAGTCTCAGAGTCCTGGACTCCACCTCGCCCCTCCGACCCTGCGGCTCCACCCCGGCTCTGTGCTCCCTCGTCTCCGTTGTCGGCCGTCGGCCCACCAGCTCCTCCGGGCTCCATCGTCTCTCCGGCTCCGCCCCGGTCAGTCGTCGCCCCACCTTCGCCTCTGGACTCTACTCCTCCGGCTGCGCCTCGTCACTCCGTCCTGCCGGCTCTGTGGACCTCCTCCCTCCCGTGGGCACAGCCTCGATCCTCTGTCACTCCGGCTCCGCTGCGTACCTCCGGACCTCCATCTCCGCCGGGGTCGCCAGAGCCTTGGGTTCCGCCTTGGCCCTCCGGATCCTCTGTGTCGCCCAGGACCATCGACTCTCCGGTTCCGCCTCGGGCTCCACCGGCTCCACCGGCTCCACCTCCGTCGGTCGGCCCCATGCAGGAGCCAACCCTTCCCCCGCCATGGCTTCTCCCTCCGTCGGCTCCGCCTCAGTTCGTGGTTCCAGTACCCCTACATGGACCTGGCCCTCCATCCCTCCCCCTGTTCCGCCTCCGCTCCACCACCCTCCAGGTTGTATTAGGTGGTTAGAGCGTCTGGAAGCCGCTCCTTGGGGAGGGGCTCTGTCACGTATCTGGTCTATCCTGTCATCATGAACTCTTGCACCACACTTCATGGACTTCATTCCCCACAAGCCACTGCTCTAATCACTGCATTCACCTGCTCTCACTTTACTGATTACTGCTCACAGCTGCACCTCATCACACTGTCTGCATTTAAGCCACTCACACACACAGCCACCTTGCGAAGTCTTACCGTTCCCTATGGTCGTAATTCCGAGCGTTTTCCCTTGTGTTGGTTTCTCTGTGTATGACTCTGGACTGTGTACCCCGTTGACAATTCCTGCTACCTGCCATTGCGACCATTGCCTGTGTATCGAACTGTTTCCTGGATTTCCTACGTTGTTCCTGTTTTCCTGGTGATTATTCCTGCCTGTTGACTATTCTCAATAAATGCTGCAACTGGATCCGCACGTCTCAGTCTGACTCCCTGTGACATATGTAGAATTTAGAAAGAATCTTATGGGATCCTTTGATGTATGTACGATTTGAAAGCAGTCATGGGTTCCTTTGATATATGATTAATTAAGACAAAATTCTATAGAATTCTTCGATGTATGTACAATTTAAAAGCAGCTGTAGGTTCCTTTGATATATGGTGAATGTAGAAATAATTCAATGGGATCCTTTGACATATGCACAATTTAAAAGCAGCTATAGGTTCCTCTGATATATGGTAATTCTATAGGATTCTTTGATGTATGTAATTTAAAAGCAGCTATAGGTTCATTTGATATATGGCGAATTTGGAAGTAATTCTGTAGGATCTTTTGACGTATGCACAATTTAAAAGCAGCTATAGGTTCCTTTGATATATGGTAATTCTATAGGATTCTTTGATGTATGTGCAATTTAAAAGCAGCTACAGGTTCCTTTAATATGGGTTGGATTTAGAAATAATTCTATAGGTTCCTCTGATGTATGTAGAATTTAGAAATAATTGTATAGGATTTTTTGACATGCACAATTTAAAATCAGCTGTAATTTCCTTTGATATACAGTAAATTTCAAAATAATTATATAGAATCCTTTGTATGTACAATTTAAAAGCAGCTATAGGTTCAATATATTGTGAATTTAAAAATAATTCTACTGGATCATTCAACATATGTACAACTTAAATCAGCTATATGTTTCTTGATATACTGTGAATTCAGAAACAATTCTATAGGGCCCTTTGACATATGCACAATTTAAAAAAGCAGCTATAGATTCCTTTGATGTATGGTGAATTCAGAAACAATTCTATAGGGCCCTTTGACATACGCATAATTTAAAAGCAGCTATAGGTTCCTTTGATATACAGTAAATTTAGAAATAATTATATAGAATCCTCTGATGTATGTACAATTTAAAATCAGCTATAGATTCATTTGATATATGGTAAATTTATAAATAATTCTATAGGATCCTTTGTATGTACAATTTAAAAGCAGCTATAGGATCCTTTGATATATGGTGAATTCAGAAACAATTAATTAGGTCCCTTTGACATGCACAATTTAAAAGCAGCTATAGGTTCCTTTGATAAATGGTGAATTTAGAAATAATTCTATAGGATCGTTTGATGTATGTACAATTTGAAAGCAGCTATAGGTTCCTTTGATATATGGTGAATGAAGAAACAATTATTTAGGGCCCTTTGACATATGCACAATTTAAAATCAGCTATAGGTTCCTTTGATATACAGTAAATTTAGAAATAATTCTATAGGATCCTTTGATGTATATACAATTTAAAAGCAGCTAGATTGCTTTGATATGTTGTGAATTTAGAAATAATTCAATAGGATTCTTTGATGTATGCACAATTTAAAAGCAGCTATATGTTCAATTGATATATGGTGAATTTAGAAAAAATCTATAGGATCCTTTGATGTATGTACAATTTAAAAACAGCTATAGGTTCCTTTGATAAATGGTGAGTTTAGAAATAATTCTATAGGATCCTTTGATGTATGTACAATTTGAAAGCAGCTATAGGTTCCTTTGATATATGGTGAATTTAGAAATAATTCTACAGGATCCTTTGATGTATGTACAATTTAAAAGCAGCTAGATTCCTTTGATATGTTGTGAATTTAGAAATAATTCAATAGGATTCTTTGATGTATGCACAATTTAAAAGCAGCTATATGTTCAATTGATATATGGTGAATTTAGCAAAAATCTATAGGATCCTTTGATGTATGTACAATTTGAAAGCAGCTATAGGTTCCTTTGATATATGGTGAATTTAGAAATAATTCTATAGGATCCTTTGATGTATGTACAATTTAAAAGCAGCTATAGGTTCCTTTTATAAATGGTGAATTCAGAAACAATTCTATAGGATCATTTGATGTATGTACAATTTGAAAGCAGCTATAGGTTCCTTTGATATATGGTGAATGTAGAAACAATTCTATAGGTCCCTTTGACATATGCACAGTTTAAAAGCAGCTATAGGTTCCTTTTATAAATGGTGAATTCAGAAATAATTTTATAGAATCATTTGACATTTGTAAAAATGTAGAATTTAGAAATAATTGCTTAGAATCATTTGACATACACTACCAGTCAAAAGTTTGGACACACTTCCCCATTAAAGACAGTGAGGAAATGTGTCCAAACGTTTGAATGGTAGTGTATGTACAATTTAAAAGCATCTATAGGTATAGATATATGTTGATATATGTTGGACTTAGAAATAATTCTGTAGAATCTCTTGGTGTATGTACAGTTTAAAAACAATGTTGAATTTAATATCTATCATGTATAATCCACTGATTTATGTAAAGTTTAGAAAGTATTATAGGGTCCTTTGATGTAGAATTTAGAAACCATTGCGTAGGGTCCTTTGATGTATGTAGAATTCTATAGGATCATTTGATGTATAAAAGCAGTTGGATTATTTTATGTACATAGAATTTAGAAACAATTGCACAGGATCCTTTGATGCATGAACAATTTAAAAGCAATACCTGTTTGCCTATGTTCAACCCTAGCCTGTGTACAACTACATTTTTGTTGATAAATAAAAGCTATGCAGATGGATCTATACGCTTCCTCTATTCACTCCGTAACAAATACACAGGATCCTTTGATGCATGAACAATTTGAAAGCAGTTAGATTTTTTAATGTATGTACTTTCAAAACAATCGTATAGAATTAATTGATGTAATTTAAAGAATTCTAATATAAAAATTTAATATAAAAAATAATTAAATCCAATGATGCATGCAGAGTTTCGAAAGAATTTTATATGATCCTTTGACATATACAGACTTTAAAAACAGCTGTATGGAATTAATTTATGTAATTTATAAATAATTCTATAGGATCCTCTGATGTATTTTAACTAGGTATAAGAACTAGGTTCTTTGATGTACACACTATTTATATAAAAGGTCTGATGCATTTTCAAAGAACAGCATATAATTATTTGATGTATACAGAGCTAGCATTCCATTCCAATGCAAATCCTTACGCAAATACTTTCCTATGCAAGTGAAGACAGGCAGTTAAGGCTTTGATTGGTCATGATCTGACCTGCACATCTAGAAGATGGGTGGGGAGGAGTGTGAATTGTTTAATGTGCTTTGCAGAGATGCCACTGAACGGCATGTCAACTCTGCTCTGTGTCAACTTGTGAGGACCAGGATCCGCTGAGGCTTTATCACATGTGGCCAGGCCAGGAGGGAGCTGACAGTGAACCGAACTGACGACTTCATCGAGGGCCACATGACAGTGGCAGGCCCGTAACTGATGAGCCGTTGAATCGTTCCTGACAGCGACTTGTGGAGCGGGGCGCAGGGGCTAAACAGGAGCGCTTAAATAGAATTCTGTCCTTTCTTGAAACAAGACATCTTAAAAGACATCTAAACCTCAAAACGAATGACTGAAAAACAAATAAAAGGTTAACAAAAGGATCATTCACAGCAAGTCCTTCACTTCAAGCCATATTCCACAGGCTGTTTAGCAAAACACACAGTGACAAAATGGTTTTAGCACAGAGCTGTCGCTACAATGTTTGCTTTAATGTTGACCAATGCTGATTTATCATGTTGAGAACTGTTGGATCTGTACAAAACTGCAATATTCTTGGGATGAATGCTGTGAATCGCCCTCTTGAGGTCGTGCCAAAGCATCTCAATCGGATTGAGGTCAAGACTCTGACTGGGCCACTCCAGAAGCGTATTTTCTTTTGTTGAAGACATTTTGTTGTTCATTTACTTCAGTGTTTGGAGTTGCTGTCCAGTTGCATCACTAAAACTTCTGTTAAACTTCAATTTGTAGACAAATGGACTAAAAAATGTCCTGATAGTCTTGGCAATGATTATTTTTCGCCTCACACTGCACTGTGAATGTTTGGAGGGTCGCTTTATTCATTTTTGTGTTTGTGTTTTTCATTAAACCCAGTATTTTGTATCTTTTGTAGGCATCTAAGGGTTCACATACTTTTCCCTCAAGCTGTATATCAGCCAAATGAAAGCCACAATGTGTGGCAACATCAAAGATGTTAGTTCTAGTCTTTATTTCTATGGTAACCCGGCTTGATGCTGTATTCTTATGTGTTTTTTAATGAGCATATTTTGAAATTTAAGTCATGCATGTCTCCCCTGAATGAGCCGCACAGCGATAATCAGATTAGGAGATAGTGCAGTGAATCTGTAAACCAGAATTATCCTAATCCATTTTGCAATCTGCCTGCAACCTTCAATCGGGACAGCAACAATGTATCCATCCTTGGAATCACATCTCTCTGCTTGCACACCGGATATGTTATTAAAATCAAGGTTCAAGCTCAAGTTTGGCTGCAATTTATGCTTGATAATTGAATTATGCCATACCTGATCTTAAGGCACTGCTTACACTAGGTGTCAATATTTGAATTTCCAGGGAGCAAGCATGTGGAAATATATTCATGATTTCATCTCGGTTTATGTTAAAAAAAGAAATGGAAGGACACGAAAAGTTCACCCAAAATTAAAACTGTGATCCTCACTAAGAGTGGGCGAGATGAATCTATCTTAAAATATCATTACTTCTGATACTGTGGTAGTCTCGTGTGGATTGATGTTCACATAAAATACCAATCCTAGTGTTTAAATACTAATTTTATTTAATCTAATATTAAGTTTATTTTTCATTCTGCCTGTAATTTACAGAAGCCAATTTCCGCCACTGAATAAAAAAAGTAAAAAGGTAAAAAACTTTCTCGCAATTTAGTTTTTTTTTTTTTTTGCAATTCAGACTTTTTTCTTAGTTTCTTGCGTGATATAAACTGTTTTTCCCACAATTGTGAGTTTATATCACGCAACTCTGTGAGTTAATAAATCAGAATTGTGAGAAATATGGGTCATTCCATGAATCCGCTGCCTTTTCCACTCGGAAAAGTTAAAATAAAATAAGTTCAATCAATATTTTGGAGACACCTTAACCCTTAAATGCATACTTCGGGTCTTTAGCAACGTTGTTTACTACCCTCTCCCTCCTTCATTTTTTAAAGTTAGACATCAACTTTCCTAGTATTCCTCAGTCTATTTATTATAAACGATATATATATATATATATATATATATATATATATATATATATATATATATATATATATATATAAGAATGTCTGTTTTCTGATTAATTTATTATAAAAAGTGTATAGGGTCGCTACAGACCCAAGGTGTGTATTAGTGTAAGTATATTTTTTCTGTGCAAAAATATTTCAATATCTGATGACTCAATGCACTCAATTCACTCATAATTACCGACATAAAAGAATATCATCAACAAAAATTGAACTGGTCTGAATGACTATACAGCAGAGCAATTACTGTACACCATAAAATATAAATGTCACTGTCATTTGATGGTGGATGTGACGAATAAGCTGCCAGCGAAGTCACTGAAAACAGTAGTTTTTTTGAATACGGTTGAGATCACCAATATGAGCCAGATACTCTAAAAAGTAACAGGTTGATTCTAACAGGTTTGACGATTTCAAATTAACAAATGCCTTAATTGCTAGCTAACAGTCAAATTCACAAGCGTTTGATAGACTTGTAGATATTAATTATATAAAATGTAAGAAATGATTGTTTAAATGTACATTTTAAAAATGGTAACAGTATTGACATCGCATGACGTCCCCCCTTCAGTCAGGCCTCATAAATCATCAAATACAGAACATTAAAGGATTGAGAGAGAAACATGCTTGTGTTTTAAGTGTTGGAATCCTGGTTGAGAGATGATGCAACCATCCGTAATTTCACTTGAATTTACATTATTTTACAAGGGTTTTTAATGAGGGTAACAGGGCTGACATGAAATCAGTGGACACCAAAAAATTATTTATATTTTACCGAAAAAAATGCATACTTATGCCAAAAACATTGCTTAACAATGAGACTGTATTTAGAACAATATGTAAGTTTCCTGCTGAAAAAGATAAAAGATTGTGAAGGACAGGCCAAAAACCTTACCCTTACCAGCATAAATACTATTTAAATTATTAGTTTTATGTTTTTAAATTCCACATTTATTTGTTGTTATATAGATAGATATTAAATCTATGTTTGATTATTTCTTAGGGATGCAAAAGGAACCAATTTTGTGGAATGACCCATAAACTCGCAAATCTTTTTTTCCCTCAAAATTGAAATCTGAGACAAAACGTCAGAATTGCGAGAAAAAAAAGGTCAGATTTGTGAGATGTAAATTCACAATCGCAAGTAAAAAGTCAGAATTGCGAGATACAAACTCGCATTTACGAGAAAAGATGTCAGAATCACAAGTTTATATCTTACAATTCTGACTTTATTTCTTGCAATGATGCGTTGTCATGGAATTATGAGAAAAAAGGTCAGAATTGCGGGTTTATATCACACAATTCTAAGAAAAATAGTCAAGACTTTATTTCTTGCAATTGCGAATTTATATCCCGGGGGTTAAATAATGGTGCAAATACCAGTCATTTGACAAGCGCAATAAATTTTACATCTGAAAGGGAAACTTTTTAGCGCTGATTCTTCACTGTGCGTCTTTAGTAAATCCTGTATTATTTTAACGCCAAAAGCTGTTAGTAAATCTGTCTCTTTTACATTTGTATCACATACCTGCTCCATATAGTATGTAAACTTGCTCAAATGTATACTTGCTTGGCATCCTGATACATCACTGCACTTGTAATGCGAAGCACTCAGGTATGAGTCCTATAAAACAAGACTCATGATAAAAGAGTTCAAAAACTAGCTAAAATTGGTTTATTCTAAAAACATGTTTTTATCTCATCTTTGCTTTTAAAATTATTGGTCAGGTTTAGGTTTTAGTGTAGATGGTATTTTATTTTCAACAACGATAGAGCTTCTAGCCATTTCCCACACATATCATTTCCAAACTGCCACAATACATACAGCAAGCAATTTCATAAAACATTAGCAGTTTCACAATGTGATCTGGATAAAACCGAATGTGCTTTTAGTGCCACTCACTTGACATTTCACTACAAAGTGTAACATGCAAAAAGCAACTTAATATCATTCCAGTGTGCCTGGACCAGCTAATAGGACTCTCTAATTAGCATAAAATAGACACCACACACACTATTTGGTTAAAATAATCAATTCTATAGGACTAAACTATTTTTGTCAACATTTCTCTCATGTCATCCACAATCTTAGATTTATCACAATGCATTCTGAACCATCTACCTTGCAGTATAAGAACATAATAAATAGCAAACAACCTGAAACTAAGTGCTCAACCTAATGCTCCACAAAGATTGCATTCTGCAGCATTCACAACTGATTACAATGAACCCTGTTCACATTCCTAGTTTTCAGAAACAGACTTCATCACAGTTGGGTGAATTCCAAAATAATAACTCAAGGCAGTAACAATTTAAACTAGATATTTATTTGTGAACTTATGTTTAGCTTTTCTTTTTAATGGTTAACTTTAAACTATTTTTGGATCATCAGTCATCAAAGCTCAGTGTCACAACGAGAGTCAGAGACGTGCGGATCCAATTGCAGCATTTATTGAGAATAGACAAACAGGCAGGAATAATCACCAGGAAAACAGGAACAACGTAGGAAATCCAGGAAACAGTTCGATACACAGGCAATGGTCACAATGGCAGGTAGCAGGAATCGTCAACGGGGTACACAGTCCAGAGTCATACACAGAGAAACCAACACAAGGGAAAACGCTCGGAATTACGACCATAGGGAACGGTAAGACTTCGCAAGGTGGCTGTGTGTGTGAGTGGCTTAAATGCAGACAGTGTGATGAGGTGCAGCTGTGAGCAGTAATCAGTAAAGTGAGAGCAGGTGAATGCAGTGATTAGAGCAGTGGCTTGTGGGGAATGAAGTCCATGAAGTGTGGTGCAAGAGTACATGAAGACAGGATAGACCAGATACATGACACTCAGCAAATATTGATCACAAACATTTAAATTTCACCAAGCAAATTACTCACTAAAAACTCATACAGATCATGTTTTAATGTCATTTCAAGTCTAATTTTGAAAAGTGAATATATCTAAGTGTGAGTTGTATTAGTCCATTAAACACCATTATATTGTTTGTTTAGACTGATTTGTGAACGCACACAAACACAAGAGGTGGGACTTATTGTATGAACCAATCACAGCCAATCATAACCAGTCACATCCAGTCATATCGTGATTGAGGCATTGCCTACTCTCAGGTGACTTTCCCCCATTTATTCTCAATTACCCCCCACCAAACTCACCACATGCTTTAGGGGTCTGTTAAAACTCAATGGGCTCAGGGGAGTCGAGAGAGACACAGACTCCGGCTGTATTTACCTGCTGGTGTCACAGTTGGACGGTTTTACTTTAGAAAAATAAGTGACGCATAATGATATTGTGTTTTTTTTTCATCGCAGCCTATCTAAAATATAGACTTCATATAATGCTGCCTTAAAATCTGTCCAAAATGAAACAGCCTTTGCGATGTGAATAGACCCACTTTTTTTGCCTGACTTCCTGTGGTCTTTTGCGGTTGGGTTAGCAATGTGTCTGACAAATTTAGATAGTGTTTGACCTCAAACGCATTTATGCTTGCAAAAGCCTCTACAACTCAGATGCATGTGTGTTTCATCAGTTATCAAAGTCCTCTTTCATACAGAATCTCACAGCTTTAGGACACCGCAAAATACTCGCAAGACCAGGGCTGAATGTCAGAATGAGGCATATCGCGGTGTGCATCAGGCTCATTGACAAAGGACAGACAACTGCCTGTGCCTGGGGCTCCATGATAACCCTGCTGTACTCCAGGGCAATGTCGGGCCGCTCTCCACAGCATGTTAAAACTCTGCCTAGTGCACACAAACACACCCCAGACAGGATACAAGGGTGTATTACAGCTGGGATGGAACAGCTGTGGTTTCCTCCTACTAGAATACCAAGAGAGGGATGAATGTTGTTTGTTGAGGTAGATAAATGGTTCATCCTTATAGGCTGGGAAATCCACTGCTGACTGAGATGTTTTTATTGTTGCTGTGTTTGTTTGCTTTGTTGTTATTGGAATGGGAGTTATTCTTCTCACCAAACATATGTAGGAGTTGACAGATACATAGTAAAATCCCTAGAACACCATTCTGCACTTTGAATATAGATGTTGCAGTCATATATATATATATATATATATATATATATATATATTCATATTCTGGCATCTGTACATGAAAATGCAAATAGCAGAACGTGTAGATGAATAAAAAGACTGAGTCAAAGAAGTGAAGAACATAATAATAGAGCTGGGAAATTCATCTCTCATAGGCGGATATGATAGAAATAAGTATGAGAATATGAAATCCAAGTCCTATAAACAAAAAGAGTATGTGGTAATTAAATCCCTTGTTGATTTTTTCTAATCAAAATACATAAAAAATGTGGTATGAGTCATGCAGAACTTTCTGATGTTTACTGCTTCAATTAATGAAAGCCATTTCCTAGAACAGAAGCTGCAGAAAAAGTGTGTTAATATTTCTATGGAGAAGGAAAATATATCTAAAATATTACTTTTCCTCTACAAAGAGCATCTTTCTACTTTTTTTGTCCTAATGTATGATTTTGCATTTATACAACAGCTTGACAGCAGGAATGTTTAAAAAAAAACTAACAAATTAAAAATATAAGAAACAACAACAAATTTCACAGATACAAATTTCAGTTTGACAGTTTAACAGCTGAGCCCAAGCCTCTGTTACTAATTCAAAAACGTCACTTTAGAACTAGTAACGATGAAATGCTGAGTTGCTTCATTAAAAGCTTAATTATATTACAGTATTAAAATTTCAATGTATTATGAGAGAGACTGACTTAGCGAGTGCGATTACCTGCATCTGATACAGCATTTATTCTTCAGCTCAATCTCATATTCACAATAAGACATTAGCTTGAATGTCTGCTGAGGAAAGCGATATCTTTGTCGTACTATCCTTTCATCTGTTACGAGTGATTTCCAATGACGGTGCTGGTCAGTGCATTTGTTGGCTGCGTCTTAAAAGGTGTTAAAGGGATAGTTCACCCAAAAATGAAAATCTGATGTTTATCTGCTTACCCCCAGGGCATCCAATAATGGCAGTGGATGGGCACCAGACCTTTAAAAGTAAAAAAACAAACAAAAAAAAAAACATGCACAGACAAATCCAAATTACACCCTGCAGCTCGTGACGATACATTGATGTCCTAAGACACGAAATGATCCTTTTTTGTGAGTAACTGAACAGTATTTATATAATTTTTTACCTTTGATACACAGCCACGTCCAACTGTCATGAGCACAAGCTTTTCATCAGGCTCATTACACGTGTACGCGCTCTGGCGTAGTATACGCAAATGCCGTAAGGGGAAATTGGTGAAAAGTCCCGGATGAGTTTGCGCAAGCAAACGTAATCCTTTAGCTTTAAATCGGTTTGAACAATCAGGATAAGCGCAAGTAATTACCATTTTGAATAGCCGCTATACCCACAATCTCTGTGCACTGTGTAAACAATGAGTGTCATATACATGTGACAGATCGCTTCCGGTGTTTGCGTATACTACGCCAGAGCGCATACACGTATATCGAGCCGGATGCTGAGCTCGTGCTCAGGAGAGATGGACGTGGCTGTGTATCAAAGGTAAAAACGATCGCTTTGTGTCTTAGGACATCAATGTATCGTCACGAGCCGCAGGCTTTACTGCTGACTCACTCATAAAACAAGACTATTGTTGCCATCAAATCACTGTTACGAACACACACACCGTCTCCCAATTATAAATACTATTAATAAATTTATATAAAATATTATTTATTGAATAATATTATTTAATAAACAACAACAACCATCATAAAAGTTGCTAGGCAATTCAGTCAAAAGTACAAAGACAGCACTCTGATATACAGCATTAAAATATAACGTAATGAGATTTTGCTCTCAGCCAAAACTATTTGCTCTGGAACAAATAATAGTTTCATAAGACCAAAGACTGCCTGTTAGATTTACCCAAAATTAATTATATTGCATGTTTAACCACTATAGAGACATCAGAGCCAGTGGCAAATTACAGATAATCTGGCCGAGGTCAGGCTGTCTGCTGACGCCCTGGAGCTCACATCTCCGAAAAAAACACATCAAACAGATGTTATCTTTAATAACAAACTGCATATTTTAAGTCTAAACAAGTACATTCTCACCTAAAAACTGTTAAAACTAAATTCTATGACACAAAATTAGCATTATCTATAAATTATAGTAGATTTGGGCACAAGCAGAATGATACAAACAGTGAAACATTGGAGCTGTTATCGCTAGAATATCACATTCTTCTCAGCCAATCAGATTCGAGGACCAGAAAGAACTGTTGTGTAAATATGTATAATTGAGTCATCAGTTCCAATGTTTAGTGGATCATGAGTGACACCAACCCCCTGATGGTGATTGGTTGGAACACTGTTTGTTTTGCTGTGGAATCGTTGGTAGCACCGATTGTTTTTTTTGGCATATCTCGGACCCTAGGCTGACACAGAGATGCGTTTTTTTTTACAGACAATTTAGTGGCAGGCAGCGAGCGGATCGTGAAGAAAGGTCAGCTGAAAGTGACACTTTATGTTTCAGCCTAGAATCGCTGATACAACCTTTAAGTAGCACCCGCATATTTGTAGCAATAGCAAAAAATACATTTTGGGTCAAAGTTATTGTTTTTTCCTTTTTTTGCCAAAAAACATTAGGATATTAAATAAAGATCATGTTCCATGAAGATATTTTGTAAATTTCCTACTGTAAATATATCAAAACTTAATTTTTGATTATTGATATGCATGGCTAAGAACCTAATTTGGACAACTTTAAAGGCAATTTTCTCAATATTTAGATTTTTTTTTTGCACCCTCAGATTCCAGATTTTCAAATAGTTGTATCTCAGCCAAATATTGTCCTATACCAACTGAAGGATCTGAGGATCCTCCAATACAAACTGTGTGTGTTGCTTCGAGAGCAACCTTACATTTGTGTTGTGTTTTACTTTCTTTTCCATATTCTTCATTCATTTAATCATTTTTAATTATTCCATTTAATCATAATCATTATAGTCATTTATATATCCATTTCATTGATTTATTAATTGATTAGTCATTTATATTATGTTATATTATTATTTTTCCATTGTTGTTTAGTCTTATGACTGTGTGTTTTCATGGCCTGTTTGTCCTCATAATAAGAGATATGAGAGAATGTTTATGAACCTCAAGGTTCATGGGATGCTGTTTTGAAGCAGTTTGATATAACAATACTTGTTGGATTTGTGCTCTTCAGACGAAGTCTGAGCATTGAGACATACACAACTAAGACTATTCAATAAACACTGCTCCTTTTTACCATCATAACTTCATCTCCTGCTTCTGCTCTTTAATTTCACTGGTTTTTCCTCAGTCAACATTTTGGTGTAATCCTCAGGATGGAATGACATTTTGGCGTACTTCTTGGCTGACAGAAGACTGTTAATAGTGTTTTGGGTATTTTTGGTACCAGACAAGACCTCCTGTTAACAGGGTTTGGGTATTAGACTACTCTGCTGACGAGTGGTTCTGTTACTGGACAAACTGATATTTTCTGATGGATCTTAATTGTCTAGGCATGGGGACAGCGATCTAACACCAACAAACCACACATTAATGGAAAGCTTATTTATTTTAGAATTTAAAAATAAATGACCATTATGACTGGTTTTGTTGTCCAGGGTCACATGATATAATGACTATACAATCAACTCTAAAATCAAATGAATTTTTTGGAAAAATAAAAGGAGATTCCTCACATTCTGAAATCAATGCTATCAACATCAAAATAACAATGACAGCTCAATCAGAACGTCACAGTGCTTGTCGAAAAGAGCAAGAAAATCCATTGAGTCATAGTACCTTTTTCCTAGCTGCCGTTTTAAAGCAGATCGAAGGCCATTTTCGCTGTGCCCACCCTCCCCAGTCGAGAAAGCAGTAATAACAGAGCCAGTGTGACTCAGGGCCGGTGAAGTTTTACCAGCCTAAAGTTCCACAGTGACACTTTATCAGCTGCACCATTCTGGACCGCATGACCCCAGTCCATTAGGAACCGACTTGCAAATAGCATTGCTGATGACATTCAAATCTAAATGGACGAAATGGATTTGAATGAAACATAAAATGTATGTAAAATGCATCAAAGGTGGGTTATTAACATAGAATAGGCTTTCTTGGTGACATTTCATGAAAATAATGCAATGCGTCAACGCATTTTACAGTTTAAAGCATTTAAATATAACTTGTCAGTGGGCTAGAAACCTTTTGCTTTAGTTAAATGGTTTTCATATATATGTTTTCCTACTCGAAACGGGGTTGACATCAGACTCTTCAGATTGCACTTTCATGTTATATGTATTCGCTTCTGGTCAAAATACATAATAACGCTTCCTCCAGTGAAAAAGTCCACCCCCTGTTGTACTCTCATATAAAAAATCTAACAATATATTTATTTAGGACTGTTTTCGCTTATAAATGGTGCTTGATCTGTGCATATTTTTCTCCTGATCTCAAACAAGATGACTTGTTCATTGGAGAAAGCAATATTATGAATACAGGACTTGTATTTTAGCCAAAAGCAATGGTTTGAAGTTAAAAATGTCTTACTGATGGATTGTGAATTTTATTTTTATTTTTATTTTATTTATTATGATGTTTTTATCAGCTGTTTAGACTCTCATTCTGACGGCACCCATTCACTACAGAGGATGCATTGGTGAGCAAGTGATATAATGCTAAATTTCTCCAAATCTGTTCAGATGGTGGTATCTGTCTACAGAAGTCAACATTAGTGAATCTGTGTAAGAGGTGGGAGTAATAATAATAATGATAAACATTCAAACATTGGCTCTGGCGACCTCAAAATTGTACAAAATCATCTAAAAAAGAGCCATGAGGTAGCTTTGGAAAACAAGCATAAATGCAAAATTAGAAGTAAGCAACATAATTACATGCAATCTCATTTGAAATAAGAGGAAGAACAAATGCTCAAAATTGTCTACAAGACTCTTCTAGAACCTTGGACTTCATTTAATAGAATTATGATATCCTTTAATTATCATTTGGGAGCTTTTCTCAGCAATTATTAATATACTGTATGCAATTACTTGCGATTAATTAATCAGCATATCAAATACATTCTTAAAAATAAAGGTGCTTTAAAAGAAGGTGCCATAGAAGAACCATTTTTGGTTCCACAAAGAACCATTCAGTCAAAGGTTCTTTGAAGAACCTTTTTATAATCTGAAGAACCTTCTTTCGCAAAAAGAACCTTTTGTGAAACAGAAATGTTAGATGTTCAGATGTTAAAGGTTCTTTATGGAACCATTTAGACCAAAAGGTTCTTCTACAGCAATTTAAAGCAACATTTAAAGTTGACTGACAGTTTTAAACTACCACAATCTATGAATAAATTACATAACTGGTCCTTTTTGTGCTAAGCCTTGAAAACTAATGCCAAGCCTTTGAGTTTGAGAAGCCAGCAAATCTATTCACTGTAAATTTTCACTATTCACACGATAGCATAATTTCGATTTTCTAAGACAGCCTCTTGCCTGTAGAAAAGAAATGATGATGATTGCTTTAGATTTGTTTTGTATGAGCTTCAAACAATTCACTACGAAGCATTCGCAATTCCCTTCACTTTCCTTTATCATTGGTCATCAAAAGCATCAATGCGATTGCAATCTCCTTCTGGGGAAGAACAGTGTCTTCGCGGACGTAGATAAACAATTCAAATGAGCATCAAGCCATCTGACTAGCCTCACCAATCCTCTGGTAATTAGGCTAGCTCAGAGCGCTAGTCAGCACGCTTTGCTCAAACACTCCGGTGAGGCGCGAGGGCTTCTCTCAGCACTAGATTGCCAGTTGTCTTCAGATTCAGCACAAATAGCTGCTTTTTGCTCTGGCAAGTCACTGACAGATAGACATCTTTTTACTGCAACCTTTTGAGACAATTGAGCGAGACTCCCCTGTTTCGTGTGAACCGCACATTCTGCTAATGGCTACAGCACAGACTCGGCTGAACTGTCACCGTCTCTGCTTGAGTCTACAGTTGTCTGGCAATACAATAAACAGGCATGAACTGAAGCCGAGCTGCCATTTTGTGAGAGATAAAAAACATGTCAAAGATTTAAACGTATCTTTACCTTCAACATCTCTGTGTACTTTTTTCCTTGGATAACAAAGGTGTAAGAACAAATTGGGCTGAAAGAGCCTGCAGCTGCACATCAAGGCCGCAAATAATTTGACATCTGATTCTTTGACTCATCTGTTTACATTCACTTAGACATAACAGACTGTTTACATTAATGCTCCACCAGAAAGAGAAGCGTCCCCCAGCAGAAATTTATATGCTGCCTGCTGTCACTGGATCATTTAGTAACGCTTTGACAGTGGTACACACTACACAGTTTTGTTTAGTGACACTGTGTCATTACTCTCTCATGTAAGAAAAAAAAAAACCTGAATGCAGTTGCTGACGAACATAAAGTAGCATAGTAAATTATTCTTGATCTGTGGATATTTTTCTCCTGATATTAAACAAGATGACTTGTTCACTGGAGAAAGCCATTATAAATACAAGACTTTTTTCAGTATTTTAGCCAGAAGGAATAGTCTGAAGGTAAAAATGTCTTACCGATGAATTAGTTCTCCACCCACTGTAATGTTCTCAGATAGCTCACAATATGTTATTGTGAGGTACTCTGGTCGAATTGTCAACCAGTTATGTTTTTCACAGGTCTGTGGCACAGATTGAATCTTGTTGCATGTGTGTAAACACCAAGGGGTCAGGGTTTGGCTTGTTAACATGGTCCAGTTAGTCCCTAGTAGTACAATGGTTAGAGAGTCGGACTCGTAACCCAAAGGTTGCGGGTTCGAGTCTCAGGTCCAGCAGGGATTGTAGGTTGGGGGAGTGAATGTACAGTGCTCTCTCCACCCTCAATACCACGACTGAGGTGAGTCCCTTGAGCAAGGCACCGATCCCCCAACTGCTCCCCGGGCGCCGCAGCAATGGCTGCCCACTGCTCCGGGTGTGTGTTCACAGTGTGTGTGTGTGTGTTCACTACTGTGTGTGTGCACTTGGATGGGTTAAATGCAGAGCACAAATTCCTAGTATGGGTCACATACTTGGCCTCACGTCACCTCCTTTCCTTTCCTTTCCTTTCCTTTCCTTTCAAATGATCTGTAAGAACAAAGCAATATTGACCACGTAATGAAAAAAAAAAAAACGGCACAATGTCGTCTTTTAGTTACAGTCTTTTTGAAAATCCCATGTCGAATTGTGTCGCTCCAGTTACTTATGTAACCTTGGTTCCATGAGATAAGGGAGCGAGCGTTGGGTAATTGTAAACATATCCGTGGTAAAATGAAGTAAACAAAGGACAGAGTTCTTACTGATGCGGTCTGGAACTTCAAAAATAGTTCATCCACTCTTTCCTAGGTTTGGGATCAGAAGGAAGGCAATGCAAAGACTGTTTTCTTCCACAAATTGGCACTGCAGATCAAGAGCCATCTTTATTGTTCACCTCTTTAGTAAACACTATGACCGAATTGGTGGGTGGGGCTAAACAGGCAGTGATGTCGATCTTCTTCTGCGGAGGCAGCACTTATCTACTTTATTACATCATAGTGTAGAACATTCCTTCAAAATATGCCTTCAATATAAGCTGTTTTTAGACTAATAACAAAGTTTTGAGTTCTGAAACTTACAAGATTTTTTAAAAGTACAATGACCTCATATATGTCAAAAGATTTGGTTTCTCAGTTCATTACCCCTTTAAATCTTCAGTGATGAAATATATGACTGGAGAAATAGTCTTTTATTCGAATGAAAGTCACAAAATGCAAAACAATGCAGGTGCATTTTGAAATGTTTCAACTAATTATCTTCTACTTTCTGAGTATGAAATATCATATGCAGTAAAGGACAGGACAATATGCAAGTGCTGTGAAAGGTCAGACCTTCTATGTGAACTTCTTTCCACAAGTTGAAACGGCTGTCAAGCAGTTACAGGTTTTAATCGCACATCAATTTTGGATGAGGAATTAACCCAAAAAAGATCATGTAATGAGTGAAGCATTGAACAGATACTGCAAAAATTGGCTTTAGAATGAAATATTTTGATCTGATATTGCATGAATATTCACAGTAAATATAAATGAGTATTATTGTTTTAAAACAACTGTTCATGTCTTTCTTTCTTCAGTCGAAAAGAAATAAAGGTTTTTGAGAAAAATGTTCCAAGATTTTTCTTCATGTAGTGGACTTCAGTGGGGATCAAGGCAGATGAAGGTCCAAATTGCAGTTTCAATGCAGCTTCAAAAGGCTCTACACAATCCCAACTGGGGAATAAAGGTCTTAACTAGCAAATCAATCTCTCATTTTCTAAAAAAAAATAAATAAATACAATTTATAGATTTTTTTTAACCACAAATGTTCATCTTGCACTAGCTTGATATTGGAAAGTTGAAGTGTGTCATAGGCGGAAGTACCAACCCATTGTTTACAAAGTGAACGCGCAAAGTAAGTCAAAAGAGAAAATGAGATGGAGTTTTTCCCTACCGTACCTTTTTAAACCGAAGTACACAGATGAAGAACTAACCACATGTGACCTTACCAGTATGATTACGTCATGTGTGTCATAGATGTACATCACAGAGCTAGTGCAAGACAAGCATTTCTGATTAAAAAGTATATACATTTTTATTCACTTAAATAATCCTTCATTGAGAGAATCCTTCAGTCATTCATTCAACCGATTCATTCAGAAACAACCCAGATAGCACACGTATGTCTGCAAGATGTTTGGTAAAGATCTCTTGATCTGGAAAGCATCTGCTGTGTACAAACATTTGGCAGACATCTGTAAGATGTCAGTTTTACATACATTCTAAATCATAAACATCTTAAAAACATCTAATAGACGTCTATTTGACATTTGATAGGAAACGTCCAATAGACGTATTGCAGATGAGCAAACTACGTCTTGCAGATGTCTTCCAGATGTAAATGCAGATGTCTAATAAACATCTCCTATGTATGTGTGCTATCAGGGAAAACAATTAACTGTCTTTATAAGCGAGTCACTGAATCATTGACTTACAGAATTTGTTCAAAACCACAGATTCATTGTGTAAAATCAATATTAGATTTACAATCTTGCATGCGTTCAAGAAAAACGGTGCTCTTGCTTGTGTGCTATTGCTAAAATATATCATGTGTGACCTTGGACCACAAAATCAGCCATAAGGGTCAATTTTATTAAAACTGAGCTTTACATATTTGTTGAAAGTTGAATAAATAAGCTTTCTATTGATATATGGATTGTTAGGATAGGACACTATTTGGCCAAGATCTAGAATCTGAGGGTGCAAAAAATCTAAATATTGAGAAGATCGCCTTTAAGTTTGTCCAAATAAAGTTCTTAGCAATGCATATTACTAATCAAAAATTAAGTTTCGAAATATTTATGGTAGAAAAATTTACAAAATATCTTCATGGAACATGATCTTTACTTAATATCCTAATGATTTTTGGCATAAAAGAAAAATCGCTAATTCTGACCCATAAAAGGTTTAGTTTTTTTTTTTTTTTTTTTTTTTTTTTTTTTTTGCTATTGCTACAAATATACCTCTGCTACTTAAAACTGATTTTGTTGTCGAGGGTCACATATGATATAAATATAAGACAAAAACAAATACGGGACATTTTTTCCCTTATATTATAGATTTTAGAGGCATGTAACTGTATTCTAGCAGGCTACATCTTATAAAGTGAAAATCTCGATGTTTGTAAGAAACAGCATTGTTTGTTTTCAGGTGAAACACGACTCAATTAAACTGAACTGGGCTTTGAGCCCCAAGCGCCTTTACATTTCATGCTTCTCCTTTGAGTTCTCTAAGAGTTCCTGAAATGATTTCTTCAAGATAAGAAAGTGGAAATCAAAAAGGCTTGCTTGAGGCCACCTCCATGCTGCAGGTGCAACTAAAAAGTGCATCTTCTCCAATAGCCTTTCTATTCTTTCTCCATAAATGTTTATCCTAAGCAAAGGTGGGGGCTGCGATTTTTACTGCTGGGGGAGTACAGCATCTGGATCTCGTAAAGTTGTTTAAAATTTCATAGGTCTATCGCCTTGAGTTACAGCGCGTTGCAAAGTAATGAGGTCGTATGGGAGGCCTCTATTGATTCACATGCCCTTATTGCCAGACACTCAGCTCTGCCTCAAAGCCAACTGTGCAGTGAGGACGCTGCACCGCCAGATGGCTGCCCTCAACCTACAAAGCTATTAAGCCCTTAATGAGAACTTCTAAATCAAATTGGAGTCACATCTATTTGACCGGCCAAATTCTGTATCCAACCGAGGGGTCTGAACAAGGCAGAATCTAGTCTCCTGATTGTGGAGTCATGCAAGAAACCTAAATGAGGGTTTCTCATCCACCTTATCCCAGCAGCGATTATGCATGCATGATAGAGGACAGTAATGAGGTGGCAAATAGGGCAAGAGGCTAGCTGGAGGAGGACCAGTGTCAGCAACTCCTAAGCCGTAATGAGGCACAATGCGGCCTAGGCTGTTCCTCTGGGTTTTTCCCTCACTCCCTGTGGGACCTCGATGTGTGACAGGAAGCCAAATGCATCCTCGTCCTTATCCGGAGGCGATGGAATGCTGAACGCTGTGTTCCCAAGCTTTGGTGTGCATTTATATCGTTGGAATTCTAATCTGATTGCCAATGAGGCATTTAGCTGCTCCTTGGAAACTCGGATAGACCTTACAGTGTGCAATATGAAACTCTTTAAGCCGAGTTTAAGGGAATAGTCCCCTCAGGCCAAGGAGATCTTTGTGGATCTCAAAGCTTTGTCTTATAAATAGATATTTCTTAAAACCAACACATATGTCAACGTAGCGAGCTCCACACATGCTCTCGTAACTTCCCTTCCAGTATCTTTTGGCCTGTTTAGACTTGTTACTCATACGTTTTCTCTGATCAGATAGCTATTCAATTTGTTAAAAGGATAGTTAACCCAAAATAAAAATCCTGTTATTAATTGCTCTCATGTCTTTTCAATCCCACAAGAGCTTCGTTAATCTTCAGAACACAAATTGAGATATTTTTGATGAAATGCTTTCTTAATCTAGCTGTCTAATGAGCTCTTTGATTGATCTTCATTCTTCTTTTGTGAGTTGCTTTGGATAAAAGCGTCTGCTAAATGCCTTTTACATTAATACAAATCCAATCTTCAGTTCCTGTGCTATATGCTAATTTAACAGATTTTATGTCACTGAAAGCAGCAGATGTGCATTGCGTTTTATTTAAGATCATCTGATTTCAAGATCAAAGTCCGCAAAAGTTGAAAGAGGGACATTTGCATTGGTTGGAGAAATTAGCATTCACTAGTTTTAATAAAATTGACTTCAAGATGTGATGCAGAATGGTGAGTTTCATTTGCGACAGTTTGCACGGCACTTGCTGAAGAGATGCTCATCTCCGACGGGCCTTATCTGTGAAGACACGTGTTGCAGTAGCGCTGTGGTATCTGGCTAGTGAGAGACACATTCTCACATCTTCTTGTCACTTAGTGAGGAGAAAAATTTCAAATGTGGCTTCAACAATCAGATGTGTCTCAAACCACCTCCTCAAGTGGTTTGTGTGATTGGATTTTCATACTGTCTCAAATGCATTAACGTTTAGTCTTAGTACTATGAAAGCCTGTTTCTGTCTTTTTTTTTCTCAGAATTGCATAATATAAACTCGCAATTGCTAGTTATAAAGTAAACTGCGGGATATAAACTCGCAATTGTCGGAAATAAAGTCAGATTTTTTTTTCAGAAATGCAAGTTTGTATCTCGTAATTCTGGCTCCTTGTCTCGCAATTGCGAGTTTGTATATATTGTAATTCAGACTTTTTTGTAATTAAGAGTTAAAATCTCACAATATTGACTTTTTTCCTTAGAATTGTGTGATATAGTTATAAAGTCAATTGAGGGATATTAACTTGCAATTGTGAGAAATAAGTTTGTATCTCATAATTCTGGCTCTTTATATCTTGTAATTTGGACTTTTTTCTTGCAATTAATTTAAATCTTGTAATTCTGACTTTTTTCCTGCAAATAAGAGTTTAAATTTCGCAATTTTGACTTTTTTCTCTCAGAATTGTGTGATATAAACTCAAAATTGTGTGAAATAAAGTTTTTGTTTCTCAGAATTGCGAGTTTGTATCAGGTAATTCTGACTGTTTTCTTGTAATTAAGAGTTTAAATCTCGCAATTCTGACTTTTTTCATCAGAATTGTGTGACATAAACTCGCAATTGGTAGTTATAAAGTCAGTTGTGGGATATAAACTCACAATTGTGAGAAATTAAGTCAGACTTTTTTGTCTCAGAATTCCGAGTTTGTATCTCATAATTCTGACTTTTTTCTTGCAATTAGGAGTTCAAATCTCATAATTCTAAGTTTTTTTCTCAGAATTTTGTGATATAAACTCGCAATTGCAAGTTATAAAGTCAACTGCGGGATATAAACTTGCTATTGCGAGTTATAAAGTCAGTTGTATAAGGGATATAAGAAATAAAGTCAGACTTTTTTCTCAGAATTGTGAGTTTATATCTCGTAATTCTCACTTCTTCTCTTGCAATTCCGAGTTTATATGACTTTTTTTTCTTAGAATTGTGAGATATAAACTCACAATTGCTAGTTACAATGTCCAGTTCTGCAGAGAAAAAAAAACCCTTGATATTTTCTCAGAATTTCTCAGAAAGAGTTTATATCTCAGAATAACGAGTTAATAACTCACAATTGTGTATTATAAAGTCATAATTGCGAGATATAAAGTCACAATTACCTTTTTAATTTTTTATTCAGTGGCAGAAACTGGTTTCCATATAGTACGCTGTCAAATATAATTTTTTGTTTTTATAATATTTAGTCAACTTATTCTGTTTAGTTGTCTAAAATTCTGTGCATTTTAGTCTAGTTTTAGTTAATGAGAACTTTATTTAGTCATATTTTATATGTGTCACAGTTCTGTCTGTTTTGTCATTGGTTTTTCCCATTTGTCTTCCCCCTGTCATTTTGTTATCATTTGGTTTAGCCCTCATTATTCCTAGCACCTGTCCTTGTAATTATTAGTCATCTGTGTCACCTGTGTCTCATTATCAGTTCCCTTTATAAGTCTGTCTCTGTTTGCAGTTCAATGTTGGTCTTTAACGTTGTGTGATGTGTGTCCTGCCTGTTCCTGCATTGATCCTCTTGAATTATTATATTAAATATCGTGTTAATTGTTACTCTCGTCTTTCGTCTCATCTCGTCCTGCACGCACCCCTGACAGAAAGACCGACCCAAAACGTTCACGGCATCTTCCCCTGCGTTTCTTTTCCGTTTTTTGTATCAGTGTTTGTTTTATATATTTTTTTTCCTCCCTCATGGATGATCCCGCCGTCCTCATCATCCTTCTGGAGCAGGGGAACCGCTCTCTCGAGGACCACACCAGAGACTATGTGCGTCTAATTCCACTCACGCACTACCCGGACAGCTGCCTGTGCACGTTCTTCCGGAACGGACTTAACATCACCACCAGAGCGCAGCTGTCCGGGGAGGGTCCTCGAGAGAGCATCGCCGGATACATCGAGTGGGTGCTGGCGTCCTGTGGATCTTCCTGGACTGTCGGCTTCGTCGAGGAGGACGTCAGCCCCACTCACGACCCAGAGAGCAGCCAATCATCGCCTCGACATGCAGAGTGTGAACCCGAGCGCACCGCAGATGAGGGAATAGAGCCGCGAGCGACAGAACCGGAGTCCTCTCCGGCTGATCAGGTGCGTGAGCCGGTGTCTACATCTGCGACGGTGGATTGCGACGTGGAGCAGGTGAGGGAAATGGAGAGCCCTGCCCACTGCAACACCGCTGGGGGTGAGCTGGATATCTCTGGGGATTTAATAGACTTTTTTCTGAACCACTGGCTTGTATGAACTCCCCCCCCCCCCCCCACCCGCCCTCTTCTGTCTGGATCTGCCTGTCCCCCGCTGGTTCCGTACAGCCGTCCTGAATCTCCGCTGGTTCCGTCCAGCCATCCTGAATCTCCGCTGGTTCCATCCAGCCTTCCTGAAACCCCGCTGTCACCTGTCAGTCCCCCTGCTCACCCTCAGCCCACCATCTATGCAGTGGGCTCGCCGCAGGGATGCCAGCTCACATCGGGGGCATGGCTGAAGGTTCCCTCAGCTCCGCCTCCGAGCCCAGATCTCCACCTCGGCCCTCCGACCCTGCGGCTCCACCACGGCTCTCTATGCCCTCATCTCCACCGTCGCCCGTCAGTCCACCAGCTCCACCAGGCTCCATCATCTCTCCGGCTCCGCCCTGGTCAGTCGTCATCCCTCCGTCACCTCAGGACTCTGCTCCTCCGGCTGTGCCTCGTCGCGCCGTCCCACAGGCTCCTGCGGACTCCTCCCTCCCTCAGGCACAGCCTCCATCCTCTGTCGCTCCGGCTCCGCCGCGGTGTCGCCCTGGATCTTCAGGCTCTCCATCTCCGCCTCGGGTTCCTCTGCCAGCTGCTCTGCCTCTGTCGGTCGGCCCCAGGGAGTCGGTGGTCCCTCCTCCACCATGGCTCCTCCCTCCGTCGGCTCCATGGGCCGTCATCCTGGCTGCAATCTGGGTCCTGCTCTCCTGCTCCAGGTCCCTCCTGTTTCCTTCCTGGCTCCTCCCACCTTCGTCGCCCCCCTGGACTTTTGTTTTTGTCCCCCTCCAAGGGTTGCGTCCTCCGCCAAAGCCTCCTCCCATGGACTCTTATTTTTCTGTCATTTTGCCCCTCTTATCATTTTGTTTCTGTCTGTCCACGGCGCGAGGACGCGCCTATTCGGAGGGGGGCGTAATGTCACAGTTCTGTCTGTTTTGTCATTGGTTTTTCCCATTTGTCTTCCCCCTGTCATTTTGTTATCATTTGGTTTAGCCCTCATTATTCCTAGCACCTGTCCTTGTAATTATTAGTCATCTGTGTCACCTGTGTCTCATTATCAGTTCCCTTTATAAGTCTGTCTCTGTTTGCAGTTCAATGTCGGTCTTTAACGTTGTGTGATGTGTGTCCTGCCTGTTCCTGCATTGATCCTCTTGAATTATTATATTAAATATCGTGTTAATTGTTACACTCGTCTTTCATCTCGTCCTGCACGCACCCCTGACAATATGCTTCATGATGGATAGACTGACAATTTTTTTTTTTTTTAATTATCATATAAATTAACATGCTTTTTTAAAAGTCTCCATATAATGGACTTCTATGGTGCCCTCGAGTTTGAACTTCCAAAATGAAGTTTAAATGCAGCTTCAAATGGCTCTAAATGATCCCAGTCAAGTAAGAAGGGTCTTATTTAGCGAAACGATCGGTTATTTTCTAAAAACATTTAAAATTTATATACTTTTTAATCTTTACACAGAGTACACACAGAGCTAGACAAGACGAGCATTTGATGTTAAAAAGTATATAAATTGCAATTTTTTTTTAGAAAATAACCCATTGTTTTGCTAGATAAGACCATTCTTTCCTTGGCTGTGATCGTTTAGAGCCCTTTGAAGCTGCATTTTGGAAGTTCAGACTTGGGGACACCATAGAAGTCCATTATATGAAGAGAAATCCTGAAATGTTTTCCTCAAAAAACATAATTTCCTTACGACTGAAGAAAGAAAGACATGGACATCTTGGACAACAATGGGATGAGTACATTATCTGTACATTTTTGTTTTGAAAGTGAACTACTCCTTTAAACCACATTTGGGATCATCTGAAGCTGCATTTAAACAACATTTTGGAAATTCAAATTTGGGGGAAAATAAAAATGTTTTCCTCAAAAAACATTATTTCTTTATAACTGCAGAAAGAAATACATGATCATCTTGGATGACAACGGGGTGAGTACATTATCTGTAAATTTTTGTTCTGAAAGTAAACTATTTATCTATTTTTTTTCTTATAAAATATGAAAAGTTTATTTTTTTACTACATTTTTGTCAACAATATTGATTTAGTCACAGTTAGCATTTAATGATCATGGAAAAAAGGTTGTCATCAAATATTTTTAATCAAAGTTTTCATAAACGAACATCTATTTTACGTTTGGATAGCTATACGATTAAAGTGTCCAAGGAAAAATAGCATCTTTGTCAATTATTTAACTCAAAAGTAATTGCATGAAGGAAACATGCTACTCTATTGTCCTGAAAACTCTGAAAAACCTGCTCCCCTTCAGGCTTGGCAAAACCGCCTTTTCCCTCCCTGTAGTTTCAGTTCTTTTTAGATGTCAGCTCTGGCAGATAACAAACTGTTATCAGCTGGGGTATGGGCCCTTTTGTAATTGCCTTTCACTCACCGGCAGGACCTGCCGGTGACGTGAGCCCCATGTTTGGCCTTCGTTTTCTCATCCCTACCGGCCCACGCCCCCGCCGCCCGCCCCGCCAGCAAGTGCAAACACAGCTGATGCCTGATGCCATGCCTCACGGGGGTCATGATTGAATGTGTGATTGCACTACACCACTGCCTGGCTGGTGCCTTTCCTCTGCGGTTGGCAACAAACAGACAAACAGAGTCGCAAATACACAAATTTCGAGAAGTGCGGCTTGCAAACACAGAGCTGCCCACAAATACATCTGCATTGGAACTGATATCCATAACCAGTCTCGAGAGAGACAGCGCATAGTCACATGTATCTGCGTATTGCATTTCATCTGACTGCATGGTTGACTTGCAAACGATTATTCCTATAATTATCAAAGGTAAGCGAAACCATGAGTGTTGTAATTGATTTGAACCCAGCAGGTGTATACTTCAAACAATGATCTTATTCCCTCTCATCCCAGCACATCTCGATATAGAGGCTTCTTTATTTAAAGTGACATAGCGGCAACTCTCAAGGTTAATGATAACAATGTGTTACAAAAGTCTGTTCCTTTGAGGTGAAGATGAACATTTCTGTTCCTGGAGCAAGAAAGAAACTTTATTAAAAAACAATTTTTTGTGTAAACACTAGCTATAAGGTGAAACAATGCACCTTTGGAACAAAATGTCAAATAATAAACATAATTAACTGTTTGACAAGTTTAAATCTGGTTTGTGTCATTTCCACCTCATGTTTTGGTGGTAAAGGTTTCTTAAAAAATTGCCTAAGAACAATTGTCTAATAAAAAGAAAGAAAGAAAGAAAGAAAGAAAGAAAGCAGGCTTGTGCACAATTCAGAATTGAATTGAGAATGACTCCTAAATTCCAATTCAATTCTTGAATTTGAATTGAATTTGAATTGATGTCAAAAACAGGATCTAGAATTACAATTCGAATTTGAATTAAAGAAAGCAGAATTGCAATTCAATACAAATTCAAAGATATTCATATACATAAGTGAAGTGTTTAACAATGAAGCTTTACAATATATGTCAGATATGATTTCATTACATATTCTATAAATGATATTAGTTTGAACTACTTGTACAGATTACACTGTGTTATTTGATTACTTTGAAATGAAAATAACATTTTGAACAAAACTAATCAAACATTGAGGGAGTCATTTATTTCAAGAATTTGATCATTATCTATATGTTGGAACAAAATGTATGCAGGGTTGAGGAGTGACTAGTTATGTGTAATGAAATTATGCTATTAAATTACAAAATGAATGTAATTGTATGTGAGATTCAACACATTCTTTCTGTTGTATGACTGTGTGGAATGTCTTTGAATTGCCATGAATTTAATTCCACTTCCTGTCATTCCAACTCCAATTCAAATTCAACTTCCTGTGGGGCGGAGTCAATTCAATTCAAATTCCAACTCATGAATTGAATGGCGGCCAATTCTGAAATTCTGAATTGTGCACAAGCCTGAAAGAAAGAAGAATGAAAGAACAAAATAAAGCAAGAAAGAACAAAAGAACAAAAGAAATAAAGAACTAAAGAAAGAAAGAAAGAAAGAAAGAAAGAACAAAATAAACAAAGAAAGAAGAAAAGAAAGAAATAAACAGCTAAAGAAAAAAAGAAAGAAAGAAAGAAAACATGATGGTCAAAGGTGGTTAAAGTTTCTTTAAAAACAGTGAAAGAAAGAAAGAAAGAAAGAAAGAAAGAAAGAAAGAAAAAAACAGAAGGAAAACAGAGAATGGTCAACGGAGGTAAAAGTTTCTTAAAATGTAAGAAAGAAAGAAAGAAAGAAAGATAGAAAGAAAGAAAGAAAAAGGAAACATGATGGTGAAAGGTGGTAAAAGTTTTTTAAAATCAAAGAAAGAAAGAAAGAAACAACAAAAAATAAATGAAAGAAAGAAAGAAAGAAAAAAGGAAACATGATGGTGAAAGGTGGTAAAAGTTTTTTAAAATAAAAGAAAGAAAAAAAGAAAGAAAACATGATGGTGAAAGGTGGTAAAAGTTGCTTAAAATATAAGAAAGAAAGAAAGGAAAAGAAGAAACAATGATAGTCAAAGGTGGTAAAGGTTTCTTAAAAAAAATTGCCTAAGAAAGAAAGAATGAAAAGAATGAAAGAACAAAAGAAAAGAATGAAAGAAAGAAAGAAAATAAAGACTTTTTAAACATGTATAACCAAAATAAATGTGCAGTAAAAATGGGACAGCTAAGGACAGATTATTTTTCTCAACAGCGAGGAGTGAGACAGGGCTGCTGCCTTATCCCGACTTTTTTTTACCATATATATCAATGAATTGGCAGATCTACTGGACCAATCAAACAGTCCTGGACTACTATTATTTGACACAGAAGTCAAATATTTACTGTATGCAGATGACTTGCTAATTTTATCTAAAACACCAGAAAAATCTCCAGAACAACCTTGACATTTTAACTAAATCCTGCCATGATTGGACCTTAGAAGTCAACATCCAAAAAACTAAGATTATGATATTTCAGAAAAAAACAGAAATCTAGAACATAAACATATATTTACCTTAAACAACACCGCACTTTAACATGTTTTACAATATAATTATCTTGATCAAGTTTTAACTCCCACTGGAAATTTTAATGTGGCAATAAAAACATTACTTGTAAAAGCCCACAGGGCACTGCATGCCATACGTACGAAATTATTCAAAATAAACATCCCCATCAGAATTTGGACAAGGATTTTCAATAGTGTCATACTGCCTATTGCCCTGTATGGAAGCGAGATCTGGGGCCCAGCGAGTAACTACAGCCATAAAGATTGGCACAAACACCCTTTAGAAGTTCTGCATGTGGAGTTCTGCAGAAGTATCCTTCATGTCCACAGAAACACCCCTAATAACGCCTGTAGAGCAGAGCTAGGTCGTCTTCCCTAAATCTAATCATTAAAAAAAGTTTTAAAGTTTTGGATCCACTTAAACTCTAGTTCCGAATATTCTCTTCATTTTAAAGCACTAAAAACACAAGAAATGAGTGCTAAAATAGTCATCTTTGTGTAATGGTGTCTAATCTGACTAACAAAGCACTCAATCTCACCAAACCTGAAAAACATGGAAGAATCAAAGAATCATTATAAATGAAGAGACTGAGACATACATACAACACTGGAAAGAACAAACCAAAGACCAAAGTTGTCTCAAATGTTATCTGAAACTCAACAGAGAGTACAGTCTGGCTGACTATCTGGTCTCAGTCAGGAATATAACACACAGACATTTACTGACAAAGTACAGACTGAGTGACCACCAGCTAGCTATAGAAAGAGGACGACAAAAAAAGACGTGGTTACCTAAAGAAGAGCGAATCTGTAATGAATGTAGATCAGGAGCAGTTGAGACAGAGGAACACTTTCTCCTCCACTGTGACAAATACACATCCTTACGAGACTCACTGTACAGTCAAATACAGCAGATTATTCCTGAGTTCCAGTCACTACCTACTTCCTCTTTGGTAGCACATATTTATAAATGCCACAAAAAGAAGCACATCTGCATTAGTAGAACCATTAATGTTTATATAAATATATATGTGGATGTATTCTACGTGTATTTTGTTTTGTTTATTTATGGATGTATATTATATGTATTTTAGTTTTGTTTTTATTCTGCTATATACAATGCTTTGGCAATATGTACCTAAGTATGTCATGCCAATAAAGCAATATGAATTGAATTGAATTGAACGAAAATATAATGGTCAATGGAGATAAAAGTTTCTATAAGAAAAAAAGATGAAATAAATAAATAAATAAAGAAATAAATAAAGAAATAAAGAATCAAAGAAAGAAAGAAAGAAAGAAAAGAAAGAAGAAAAGAGAAACAAACAAACAGAAGGAAAACGGAGAATAGTCAAAGTAGGTAAAAGTTTCTTAAAATATGAGAAAAAGAAAGAAAGAAAGAAAGAAAGAATCAAAGAAAGAAAGAAAAAAGAAAGAAAGAAAAAATATATAATGGTCAATGGAGATAAAAGTTTCTTAAAAAAGAAAGAAAGAGGGAAAGAAAGAAAGAATAAAAAAGAAGGAAAGAAAGAAGGAGAGAAAGAATAAAGGAGGAAAGAAAGAAGGAAAGAAAAAAAGAAGGAAAATGGAAAATGGTCAACTGAGGTAAAAGTTTCTTAAAATATAAGAAAGATAGAAAGAAAGAATAAAAGAAAGAAGGAAAGAAGGAAAGAAAGAAAGAAAGAAAGAAAGAAAGAAGGAAAGCAGGAAGGAAGGAAAGAAAGAAGTAAGAAAGAAGGAAAGAAAGAAAGAAAGAGAAAGAAAGATTTTTTGATTTTGAAAAAAGCTTTATTTACAATTTACTCAAATCACAGAATATATATATATATAATTTTTTTTTTTTTTTTTTTTTTATATAAATATCATAAGGAGAACACCAAATTTCCTTCAGAAACCGTACACAGCGCGCCTTGACTACACCAAATCATTTCAAATGTTAACAGATCTTCCATAGCCTTATAGAACTTAAAATCAATCAACACTCTTGATTTTACTAAAGTAGAAAAACAATCAACAACATTTTGACAGGATTTTTTCTCAATTCTGCTTTTCCGGCTAATATAGATTGCAAATTTAGCTTCCCCCAAAATGAAGTTCAGTAATTGAGAAGTGTACCTCATACTACGTCTGTACTTAAAACCCAAAATAAAAGTCTCTTCAGAAAAAGACTCACCCAGACAATCAAACAGCTTGTTTAAGACCACAAATAAAGGTCTCAACCTGCAACACTGCAGAAAGGCATGAAAAACTGTTTCCCTTTCAGGGCAAAAAGGACAAGTAGAACGAACTTCTGGGCTAAAAATGGAAAGAAAAGAGTTCACGGCAATGATGCCATGAAGTATTCGCCACTGTAAGTCCCCTAACCTTTTAGATAAAGGCGGCTTGTACAAAGATCTCCACTCAGGTTTTACAGTTTCATCTAACCCTAAAAAAACTCGCCATTGTGTGTCAGCTCTGTTTTCAAGACTTTTTTTGTTAAAAGCTATGACACAGGCACTATACAAGGTTTTACCCTTCGCTGACAATAAATCGACCCACAAAGATTCCCAAGATTTTAAAAAAGGACCTGTGCACCCCTCTAAATTAGGTAAGAGCTTTAACCTAGGAAATAAGTCCTGTACATCAGGGGTACTCCCCTCAGCATAATAGCCCTTCAACATTTGAAGCTCTTCAGTTGTAAGCGCTCCTTTTAATTTACACAGGAAGGTAGAAATAAAGCGAACAGATTTAAAGCCCAGGTGTTGGGATGTTACTTCTGCATTACCCAAATCTGGCCCAGCCAAAATTAACATTTGTCCCAAGGTTAAACAACCATGTTTTTGAAGCTCAGAGCTGAGACCATAAAGACTGCAACTGTCAGATACATCCAGGCGAGCTCCCAGTATCAGGGGCTCCTCCAGTAACCAGTGAAGGGAATGTGAATTTGGAACCCTCTGAACGTGAAACAGACTCCACAGCTTAAAAAGATTCCTGTAAAAAGATGACATTTTAGACAAGTCCATTTTCAAAGGGTTCATCAAAAAAAGTTGATTGTCCAGTCCAAAACCCCCATAGCTTTGCAGTAAGGTGCAGGTAACAGCTCTCCAACTAAAATCGGATGCACCAAACAAAAGTTTTTGCAGAAACTGTAATCGGAAGGCAGCAGTTCTACTTTGTAAATGTATTAGTCCTTGTCCTCCTTCATCTTTGGGCAGGTATAAAATACCCTGTTGCACCCAGTGCCGATTGTCCCAGAAAAAGTCCACCAGGATGGCTTGAACTTGAGCTAACAGATGAACTGGAGGGTCCACACAGGCCAGCCTGTGCCATAAGGAGGATGCTACCAAATTGTTAGCAACAAGAACGCGTCCTCGATAAGACATGCTTGGAATCAGCCATCTCCACTTATCCAGGCGACCTTTGACCTTTTCAAGAACCCCTTCCCAGTTTTTCTGCTGGGTTGGACCATCCCCTAAAAAAACTCCTAAATATTTGATACCACCTCTTCCCCATAACAGTCCATCAGGAAGGTTTGGTGTACCCCTGGTCCACTGACCGACTAGTAATGTCTCACATTTTGTCCAGTTAACCCTGGCAGAGGAAAAACCCATAAAATTTCTGATTAATTTAAGCAAAACCTGTATATCACTTTGCTCACTTATAACAACCATAACATCATCAGCATAAGCTGACAGACGAATATTGCTATTACAATTAGGCAAGGACAAGCCTTGTATATTTAACCTTAATTGATGTAATAATGGTTCAATGGCCAGTGAGTATAACATACCAGACAGAGAACATCCCTGTCTTATACCCCTATGAACCTGGAAAGGAGCACATAAGCCGCCGTTTATCTTCAGCACACTCTCAACACTACTATAGAGCATTTTGATCATATCTATAAATTTCTGGCAAAAACCAAATGCTGACAAAGTTCTCCACAAGTATGTGTGTTCAACGCGATCGAATGCTTTTTCCTGGTCTAATGCAATGAGACCAAAGTCCAAATTATGTACGTTTGACAGTTCTAAAATGTCCCGAATTAAGGAAACGTTGTCAAAAATGGATCTACCTGGAACACAGTATGTCTGGTCCGGATGGATGACAAGATCCATTACTCCTCCCAGTCTGTTGGCCAAGGCTTTAGAAAAAACTTTATAATCACTACAGAGGAGTGAAACAGGACGCCAGCATTTAATGTCAGTGAGATCTCCCTTTTTTGGAATGAGAGTGATTATCGCTCTACGGCAACTCAAAGGGAGCCTGCCCTCCGACAAGCAACCATTCAGTACCTGAAGCAAATCCTCTCCCAATTCACCCCAGAAAGATTTAAAAAAATCAACTGGGAGACCATCAATTCCGGGAGCTCTCCCAGACTCCATACTTTGGAGGGCCTTATGCAACTCTCCCAAACTCAAAGGGCTGGAGAGAGCAGCATTACCCTCCTCAGACATTTGGGGTAAGGCATCAAAAAAAACACTCTCCTCCCTGCTCTCCACATTAAGCTCACTTCTGTAGAGATTCTGATAAAAACAAACAGCTCTTCTGCGGATGCCAGCGGGGTCTGTCAACAAACCCCCACCCTCAGAGCGCAAAGCCTGAATAAGACGCCTTTGGCCATTCTTCTTCTCAAGACTGAAGAAGTACTTGGATGGTGCATCCATTTCATCAAAGCTTTGGAATCTCGACCGGACCAACGCCCCCTGTGCCTTATGTCCAAGTAGATCCGCCAACTGCGCCCTCTTCTTCAGACAAACATCCAAATAGTTACTGTCTCCCGTACACTCAGCTAACTGCTGACATTTTTTTATATCATCCTCCAATCTCTTCATAGATCGTCCTAGCTCTCTAGTAACGTTGTGAGTGTACTGCTGACAGAATTGTTTCATTTGAATCTTACCAAAATCCCACCACTGTTGTATTGACTGAAAGGTAGATTTTGTTTTCCGATACGTCTTCCAAAAAAACTTAAAAGAATCTCTAAAGAACGCATCACTCAATAAGGAAGTATTAAAATGCCAATAGGCACTTTTTGACTTAGTGAAGTTAAGAGTAACATTACATTGTACCATAGCATGATCTGTAAAGGCTACAGGAACAATTGAACAGCTTTTAAAAATATTGAGATGATGTTCAAAGGCATAGAACCTGTCTAGTCTCGCAAGAGATATCACACTGTCTCTTGCATGAGCCCATGTATACTGCCTTACATTACCATTCAATTGCCTCCAAATATCACACAAATCATACGTCTTCATTATGTGAGTGAGGCGTTTCCTAGAAGGCAAGTGAGGTTCAATGTGATTTCTGTCCATGACATGTTCAGTACAATTAAAATCACCAGCAACAAATAAAACCTCCTCAGAGGAAACACTCTGCAAAGTCCGACCCAGTGTATCTAAGAAAAGCATCCTTTCAACTGCAGATGTTGGAGCGTAAACGCACATTAAAACAAGAGTATATTTCTCAAACACAGCTCTCACTTTTAAAAGCCTGCCTTTAACAATTTCCTCGTAATCATAAGAAATTGGCCTAAGACTTCTCATCAATAAAATGGCAACCCCTGCACTTGTTGAAGAATTATGGCTCAAAATAGAAATACCTTCAAAATCTTTTTCCCATTCGGTAGCATTTTGTCCATCACTGTGCGTTTCTTGCAAAAAAACAACATCAATATTTTTCTGTTTAATTATCTCTTTTAACAATGCTCTTTTTCTAATATCCCTGGCACCATTCACATTCAGGGTAGCCAGGCATAAATCACTCATAAGTGAAAAGAGCAAAAACAAAAGGAAACTTTGAAAAACCATCATATTAACAGGAATCAAAAATTTCTGTTTTTCAGTCATCATCATTTAACATTTTTCCTAAATTCATTACAATTTTCTTCAAGCGGTACACTTCTCTATTATTGAAAGAACCTTCAGCCATTAGGCTTTTTGCTTTTTCCACAAACTGTTTGCCATCAGGAAAGTAATCACGAACATTAACCCCTCTTTTATTTTTTGTTGCTCTGAGGAACAATTTTATGTCCTCTACACCATACTTTCGAGCAGAAAATTCACTCTGAGAGAGTGCCACACTAGAATCAGAGTCACTGTCACTTTCTGTCTCTGGATCCTCACTTAAAAGTGAGTCATTTTTCAGAGGTGATTTTGCTTCTCGATGCCTTTCTTTCTTTTTCCTCTTTTGAGGAATTTTAAACAAAATACGCTCTTCCTCCTCACCAGCACTATCCATCTCACACATGCTCTGTGGTGCAAGCTGAACAGTGTTTTTTATTACATCACCTACTTCTTCTGATCTCCTCTTACTATTGTTAGCAGCAATGTGATTCATTTCTAAGTTGCCTTGAACTACCACAGCTGAGCCAGTCTCATTCAACTCACTCTCTGGAGCTGTACTCCCCACACCCGGCTCTGTTCCAGCCCTGCTATCAGGCCTTTCATCCAGCTGCTCAGGTTCAGATGCACCAAGTGCAACATTGCCAACTACATCTCCGAGACCCTCAGTTCCTCCCATTTTATCTGGACAGTTTTTAATCAAGTGTCCCCCCTTCCCACACCCTAGGCACTTTATTTTTGCAGTTGAGATAAAGATAACATACTCAGAATCATCAACACGAAATTTAAGCGAGAGGTCCAACTCAGCATCATCTTTAACTACCATGTAGGCAAAGCGTCTGAAGGAGATGACATGTTTTAAAAGAGGCGATTGTGTGCTTATCGGGATTTTTTTAATTGGCGACACCAATTTTCCGTAACGAGACAGGGCCTGCGTCAAAACATCATCGCTCATGAACGGGGGAACATTCGATAGCGTGACTCTCTTAGACGGTAACGAGAGGGGAAGAACCGGAATAAACTCTCCATCAACAGTAACTCCATGCTCAACGACCACATTCGCTTTATCAACACTATCAAGAAAGATGACGATCGCACTATTCATTCTAGAGGCAGATATGATGGACTCAAAACCCACAACCTCCCCAACAGCCAAGCAACATTGCTCAATACTCATCGCGGACGCCACCTTTACAGCGTGACGCCGTGTGAGAGAGTTTAAAATCTGCGCGTGTGGGGCCGACATGCTTCTTCCAAAAACGGAGAGCACTCGGCCCGTAAAGAGCAAAGTCTATAACTAGAAAGACACGAAACGTATAAACCAGCAAGGGAAAAAAGAAAGAAAGTTTACTCACAGCACTCCACTCCACTCCACTCCACTCACACTCGCAGCACTCCGACTTCTCACGCTCACACACGCACACCGGAAGTGAAAGTGCGAAAGAAAGAAAGAAAGAAAGAAAGAAAGAAAGAAAGAAAGAAAGGAAAATGGTCAACCAAGGTAAAAGTTTCTTAACATATAAGAAATAAAGAAAGAAAGAAAGAAGGAAAAGAAAAGAAAGAAGGAAAAGAAAGAAGGAAAGAAAGTAGGAGAAAAAGAAAGAAAGAAAGAAAGAAAATAAAGAAAGAAAGAAAGAAAGAAAGAAAGAAAGAAAGAAAGAAAGAAAGAAAGAAAGAAGGAAAATGGAAAATGGTCAACCAAGGTAAAAGTTTCTTAAAATATAAGAAAGATAGAAAGAAAGAATAAAAGAAAGAAGGAAAGAAGGAAAGAAAGAAAGAAAGAAAGAAAGGAGGAAAGAAGGAAGGAAAGAAGTAAGAAAGAAGGAAAGAAAGAAAGAAAGAAAGAAAGAAAGAAAGAAAGAAAGAAAGGAAAATGGTCAACCAAGGTAAAAGTTTCTTAACATATAAGAAATAAAGAAAGAAAGAAAGAAAGAAAGAAGGAAAAGAAAAGAAAGAAGGAAAGAAAGAAGGAGAAAAAGAAAGAAAGAAAGAAAGAAAGAAAGAAAGAAAAAAGAAAGAAGAAAATAAATAAATAAATAAATAAAGAAAGAAAGAAAGAAAGAAAGAAAGAAAGAAGGAAAATGGTCAACCAAGGTAAAAGTTTCTTAACATATAAGAAATAAAGAAAGAAAGAAAGAAAGAAAGAAGGAAAAGAAAAGAAAGAAGGAAAAGAAAGAAGGAAAGAAAGAAGGAGAAAAAGAAAGAAAGAAAGAAAGAAAGAAAAAAGAAAGAAGAAAATAAAGAAAGAAAATAAAGAAAGAAAGAAAGAAAGAAAGAAAGAAGGAAAATGGAAAATGGTCAACCGAGGTAAAAGAAAAAAGAAAGATAAAGAAAGGTCAACTGTTTAGCGGTGACCCGAGTTCGATTCATGTCTCAAGGCCGATCCCGTTCCCCTCTCTCCATCCAGTGCTTTCCTGTCTGCTCTCTACTTTCCTGTCCAATAAAGGCATTAAAATCCCATAAATATAACCTAAAATAAATCTAAGAAAGAAATGTAAAAGATGATGAGATCTATATCTGGAGCTGTGACGTGTGGCTGCTGTATGTGTAGAGAAGGACTGATATTACAAAGACTCATACAGCACAAAGCTTTAAACATTGTGCCCTAAGGCACTGACGCACAAACCAGTTTTATTATTCATTCTTAGGAAAAGTTGAATTAAATGTCTGTTGTTATGCACACAAAACCACTGACATCTAAATCCACATCCTGTTCGGCTGGGGTGGCAAGATCAGTCTCTCTCTCCCTCTTTTTTTTTCTTTTATCATTGTCATCCTGCCACTACGAGGGGCCGCTTGTGTCCTTTTCAGAAGCTATTCATCCTACACATCCATCATCCAAACTCATTGCGCCATGCTTGTTATTTTCCAATTTTCAGCTGGTGAAAGAAATTATTTACTCATAATCGTAGCCCACACTCTAAATTAAATGGCACACATTGGAAAACAATGTCATTTTCAGTGACTATTATGTGAGGAGCCGATCCACGTAATTTACAACGCCACTGAATGCCAGTTACGGCATGTGAAATGCCACTGTATAATAACGTGATGCACACTCAAGTGCTCCCCACAGGAGGTACACTAAATTAACGAACTGCACTATCTTGTCATGTTTCAAAGTAGGGCATCCTTAACAGATGCTGGAAATCTAGCATCTAAATCAAAACCCTCTGAAAAGAAGTCATGCAGAATAAAAACACAATCCTACTGTAGAATTATCTTATTGAGTCTCTCCAGTCACAGGCTCATCAAACATCAAGACTTCAGCAATGTGGGATGCACATAGGCGGAGTTTCACATTTTTGCCTGGAGGGGCACCTACCGGCAGAACGCAAGCTCAGATTTTTTTATACCACAGTCCACCATAATTTCATACATTTTAATTGTTCATAATATATATAACTTACTAATTCTACACACTAAAATAATTAGATAATATAAATAAAATTGAGAAAATGTGAAAATATATTTTTAATAATGGCTTTGGCAAAATCAATTGGCTCTGGTCTGGGGGGGCAGTGCCCCTCCCTGCCCCCCCCAAACTCCGCCTATGGGGATGCAGTGTCAAGATACTTTGAAACTGTAGCTTGTCAAATATTGCTTGGGCTGCTCATAATTTAAGGTATTAAGATACTATTGCAAAACAACCAAAAAATAATACACTACAATACATGATAAAAGAAAAACTTCAAGAATAAGAATAATTTTAAAAAAGCCTTAAAGTGACCTGCCAATGATTAGAGTAATTAAAAACATCCATACAACATTTTTAAATAAATCTAAATATTTATTAAATACTATAAAATCTGCAGTTACAAAATATTTCCATTATAAAAAAAAAATATCTTGAGTTTTCAACATTTTTAATAAAAAACATTTTTAAAGATCAAATGTTGAAAATCAAAAACGAATGTTGGGTAAGTTACTAATTGCTAGCTACTAAGTACAGTACATCTTTAACAGTGTAATTAGTAGAGATGTGCCCAAAGCATGAATCTGTATTCGGAAAGGCACAGAAAACGAATAAGGCATTCTACAGACCCACTAAAGGGACATGGTTGGCCGCTTTCTAGCGGTAGCTTTACAGTACATACAATTTCCATGTACCTTCCAAACAGAGTATGAAGGCCTAAGGTTAGTGCAACTTTTTTCTTAAATTTTTTCTCAGAATTGCATGATAGCAACTAAAAAATAAAAAAGCCGTTCTGACTTTTTTTTTCTCATTATTGAGACACAATAATAAATTCAGAATTGCATGATATAAACTCACAATTCTGACTTTTATCTCAGAATTACATTACATAAACTCACAATTCTGACTTTTTTTCCCTCAGAATTGCGTGTCAAACTCACAATTGTGAAAAATAAATTCAGAATTGTATGATATAAACTCACAATTCTGACATTTTTTTCTCAGAATAGCGTGTCAAACTCACAATTTTGAAAAGTAAAGTCAGAATTGCAAGACATAAACTCACAATTCTGACTTTTTTCTTAGAATTGCGTGCCAAACTCACAATTGAGAAAATTGACGTCAGAATTGCAAGATATAAACTCACAATTCTGACTTTTTTCTTAGAATTGCGTGCCAAACTCACAATTGTGAAAAGTAACGTCAGAATTGCAAGATATAAACTCACAATTCTGACTTTTTATCTCAGAATTACGTTATATAAACTCACAATTCTGACTTTTTCCCCCCCGCAGAATTGCATGTCAAACTCACAATTGTGAAAAGTCAGAATTGCAAGATATAAACTCACAATTCTGACTTTTTTTTCCTCAGAATTGCGTGTCAAACTCACAATTGTGAAAAATAAATTCAGAATTGTATGATATAAACTCACAATTCTGACATTTTTTTCTCAGAATAGCGTGTCAAACTCACAATTTTGAAAAGTAAAGTCAGAATTGCAAGACATAAACTCACAATTCTGACTTTTTTCTTAGAATTGCGTGCCAAACTCACAATTGAGAAAATTGACGTCAGAATTGCAAGATATAAACTCACAATTCTGACTTTTTTCTTAGAATTGCGTGCCAAACTCACAATTGTGAAAAGTAACGTCAGAATTGCAAGATATAAACTCACAATTCTGACTTTTTATCTCAGAATTACGTTATATAAACTCACAATTCTGACTTTTTCCCCCCCGCAGAATTGCATGTCAAACTCACAATTGTGAAAAGTCAGAATTGCAAGATATAAACTCACAATTCTGACTTTTTTTTCCTCAGAATTGCGTGTCAAACTCACAATTGTGAAAAATAAATTCAGAATTGTATGATATAAACTCACAATTCTGACATTTTTTTCTCAGAATAGCGTGTCAAACTCACAATTTTGAAAAGTAAAGTCAGAATTGCAAGACATAAACTCACAATTCTGACTTTTTTCTTAGAATTGCGTGCCAAACTCACAATTGAGAAAATTGACGTCAGAATTGCAAGATATAAACTCACAATTCTGACTTTTTTCTTAGAATTGCGTGCCAAACTCACAATTGTGAAAAGTAACGTCAGAATTGCAAGATATAAACTCACAATTCTGACTTTTTTCTTAGAATTGCGTGCCAAACTCACAATTGTGAAAAGTAACGTCAGAATTGCAAGATATAAACTCACAATTCTGACTTTTTATCTCAGAATTACGTTATATAAACTCACAATTCTGACTTTTTCCCCCCCGCAGAATTGCATGTCAAACTCACAATTGTGAAAAGTCAGAATTGCAAGATATAAACTCACAATTCTGACTTTTTTTCTCAGAATTGCGTGTCAAACTCACAATTGTAAAAAGTAAAGTCAGAATTACAAGATATAAACTACAATTCTGACTTTTTTCCTAAAATTGCATGATATAAACTTACAATTGCAAGAAATAAAGTCATAATTGCATGATAAAAACTCCCAATTGTGACTTATCTCATAATTCTGACTTTTTTCTCGCAATCAGAGGTTGCGTTAGACTTCAACATTGTCCGTCATTTTGACGGACAGGGTCGTAAAAATTCCGTCATAATCTATTATTACCCGTCATTTTAATTTTCATATTTTAATTATAATAACACATTTAATTGCTTTTAATTTTGTTCACATTTTCATTTTTCTAATCATGAACCTACAGGGCGAGCATACTGTATAGGTTTATGCACTTATTTATGAAGAGAACAGATGAACAGAAACTGCGTTACTTTTCATGTTCAACACCACACAAGAATTACAACATTTTTTTTTTTTTTTTTTTTTTACAAAAAAATCATGCTAGGGCTGGTTTAAAAAAATCGATTTCTCGATTTTAATAGATTCTTATTTTATGCACCAATATCTACGTATATTTAAATATCAGTGGATCTTGCTGTTTTCAGTTCACAAATTAACAGATGCGCATATCTAATAAATCACAATAAGCGATTAAGCTCTGTGCTTTCTTACTTTCAATATGAAAAAGTCTCAGATTTCAAATTCTATCTATTTCATCAGGAATTATAAGCAATAAATACCGTTATGGCGCTCTTTAATGTGGCGTGATAGACCGCTGTAGTTTATACTGGGTGCTTGCATGTGCGTATCAAATGCATAGCAAAAGATTCGTCGTGACAGTTTCGATTTTGTTCTGTATCCAGTGCTCTGCTGCCACAATGGATCGCGCTCGCCACCAACAGGACAGGGATGGGAATTACAGTTACAATTTACAACAGATCACCCGCAGTGTAATCTGTCAAAATGACGGACAGCCTTCAGATTTTTCCGTCACTGATTAAAAAAATCCGTCAATGACGGACAATTTTCGGTTAACGCGACCTCTGCTCGCAATTTATAGGCTACTTTTTTCCTCAGAATTGTGAGATATAAACTCAAAATTGTGAGAAATAAAGTAAGAACTTTGAGATAAAAACTAACAATTATTTTTTTCTCAGAATTGTGTGGAAAACGTACAATTGTGAGAAGTCAGAATTGCAAGATATAAACTCACAATTCTGACTTTTGTCTCAGAATTGAGAAGTGATATAAGCTTACAATTTCAAGCAAATAAAGTCATTGTTGCATTATAAAAAAATCCAAATTCTGATTTTCTGACAAGAAATAGTCAGAATTGTTTGATAAAAACTAACAATTCTGACCTTATTTCTCAGAATTGTGAGTTCATATCATGCAATTCTGACTTAATAACTCTCAGTTGCATGTCATAAAGTCAGAATTGCGAGATATAAACTTGCAAACCTGAGAAAGTTATATATATATATACATACATACATATACATACATATATATATATATATATATATATATATATATATATATATACATATATATATATATATTAGGGCCGGGACTCGATTAAAAAAATTAATCTAATTAATCAGAGGCTTTGTAATTAATTAATCGAAATTAATCGCATTTTAATCGCATATAAATATTTGACCTGAGAACAGTGAGAAGTAAGTTTTTTCATATGGATTTTTAGTATACCATTGAATAATGACTGAATACATAAACTTAAGCAACAAAATATTGTTTATTTTTGTTCAACCAAGTCCAACAGACCAGTGCAATATTGCCATTAAGTGTAGCAATAGGATACAGCGTTTCCCCTAGGTTTCCATACTTTTTTTTTCTCGGTACTTTACCCTACTTTGTGTAATAACGTTTATTTAACATAAAACATTTATTTCAGTGAAAAAATAAATCCAAAACTCTCTATTTTAACATTTTGAACAATAGGGCTTTACAATCTTTTGCTATTTTTTTTTTAAAAGAAATTCTTGTGTTTTAATTTTCTCATAATCAAATGAAAGCATTAACATTTATTTATTTTTAATCAAATGAAAAATAAACCTTTTTAATTTTTGGCAAACAAACAAGAGGTTTGCTGTTAAAATCAATAAATAATAATAATTTAACATTTAAATAATAATCGTAGTATTTTTTTTTCTATAATTAAGTGGTTAATCTTGTTGTTATATTTATTTTTTATAATATATATTGTTTTTTGTTAATTATTTAAATAGGAATATTGTTCTGTTTCATGTTAAACCGTACTTTTATTTTGACAGGTTGCCGTGAAGTTTCTGTGTGTAAAGTATGATATGATGCTAGTTTTCTCAAATGAAACGGTAAAAGTGACACTACTGGCAGTAGCTTTGGAGATTGAGTCTATCTGTTCATTTGAGATGCAAATGCCAAAAATTAACGGGAGCATCACGCGTGCAGTAAAAAAAAAAAAAAACGCGTCTCTGCCATTCTAACATAAAGAGGCAAACCGTACATGCAGGATTCATATTAAAACGGTCTTTTTGCATTTCAGTTTTCACAGACACTAGTCCATATCGCGATTTGAATTAAGTGACAGACCAACTTTTGATTTATCAATAAAAAAATCGACGAATTTACGTGGTATTCCGCGCTATAGTAAATTCGTTTTTTATGAATGGAGTCCGCGATCCAGTCCGTGTTTTCTTGGAGGAGACATTGTAAACGCGCCCCCCTAAGATAATGGTAGGGGAAACACTGGGATATTTAGAAATATACTAGCCTACATTTCAGAAATTTAGGTACCCTATAGGTAGGTAGATCTTCTGTAAAAGAATTGAGGTGATACCTGAGGCTCGATGTGCTGCGGTGATATGCGCATTCCTTTGTCTAAACGCTAGTTGGTGCTCCAGTATAATCGGTCCGCTGAAACTCATCCAGTGAGAAACGTTCCGCGGTGCAAAATTAAGTGCGATTAAAATGCGTTAAAAAAATTTAACGCGTTATTTTTGTGTAATTAATTAATCTTAATTAACGCGTTAAAGTCCCGGCCCTAATATATATATATATATTGTATATATATATATATATATATATATATATATTAGGGCTGTGCGATATGGACAAAAGAAACCTATCACGATTTTCTTGAACAATATTGCGATTTCGATTTTAATCACGATTTTATCATGTTTTACAGTGTGAATTTGAAACTTTCTTCCAAAGAAAACAAGATCTTTATCAAAGACCTGTAACATGTCTCTAAAACAGACATAAGGCAAAAAATAAAATAAAATCACCTAGTAAAAGTGTAACAAACTGTCTCGAGAACAGACCTAAAAAGCATGCATATGTGAAAAAACAACCCATGCCACAGCGTCCCACATAAAAACAATTAAACAATTAGAACACTGGCAGAATCTAGGTGCTTTAAGTGTTCGAAGGTTTTTTGCTAAAAAAACCAGCATGTCCACCATTTCTGGTTTCAAACATGAACGTTGGCATGTCACCACATTCCCTCCAGTACTAAACACCCTCTCAGATGGTGAGCTTGTAGCTGGAATGCACAGATATTTTTGTGCAAGCCTGCTCAATCTTGGGAAGTTGATTCGATGTTGTTTCCACCATAGAAGAGGATCTTCCTCACTGTCGATAGTGGGATTCAGCAGGTAGCTGTTCAACTCAGAGGCAATGGCTTCTTCAGGTTGCAGAGATACTGGCATGGCTGCGACAGTCTTAAAAAAGGACCCCAGAGATTTCTTTGTTTTTTTTGCTGATGAAGGTAGATCTGTGTCTACATTCTGTCTGCCTGTGGTGCTCTCAGAATTCACTGCATCCTATGATATCAAGGAGAACAAACAACAGAAAATAAATATTACACATTATGTATGCAATCAGTAGGATATATCAATATCAATTTACCCATGAACCAACTCACCTTTTGTGATATCTCTTTTATATCAGACATCACCTTGGCCTTGATGTTTGGAAGTTTGTCTGCAGCAATGTAATTTGTCTTGAATCTTGGATCAAGAAATGATGCCATATCCAGCAGTTCTTGGGTATCTTCATCATCATAATTCTTATTGATGTACTCAAGAATTTTGGATTTTATTGTTTTTGTGAGGTCAGAATCCTCATCATCCGCAGCCAGTATTTTTGTGTTAAACAGATGAAGAACTGGTTTCAAGTAAGACACGCTGACGTAGTCTTCACCAGACAGGGCATCTGTAAACTCCTGCAGAGGTTTCAATGCCCTGCTCACAGATTCAAGGACATCTGTGTCCTGCCATTGTGGGACCAGGTGTCTTGTTTTGCGATCAGC
>NC_133383.1:25064328-25186158 GCF_049309525.1 Garra rufa
CTTCCATAAAGGAGAGATGACTGATACGACAATGGTGAATGATTTGAAGATCCAATTAAATTACTTAGCAATGCATTACACCCAACACTGACATGAATACTGTATCACACGGTTTCTTTTGGAAAACAGTAGCTTGTTACTTGAAAAGCTACTGTTTCGAAAACAGTCGAGTTAACTGTCAGGCCACTGGAAATTTACTTAGCACTGCTATTTTTAGTTAGTGACTCCACAACATTGGTGATACGTCTGTACTCGCTGTCTAAATGGGCAGCAAAGGAAATGGAAGTCCTCGCATGAAGGTGGCATCAGCGGGATCTCTCAATAATGTTTAAAGTATATTCACTCAGCTAGCACAAAGCTCAGCATATACACAAGCAGCCAACAGTGAGGCAGCAAGAGCACACCATAGATGTGAGGAGGAAAATACACATCATCATTAGCTCTCTCAACTTCCTCTCTGCTTGACTGCTGCGCAGAGCAGCCCTCCGGTTGTTCTACAATATTCTGTCAGCTAGAGTCGTCCTGGAAGGGGGCCGCGCAACCGAGCTGACAGAAAGCATACTTCCCTTACTGATGTTAAGAAGAATACTACTGTAAAGCGCATGCTGGAGGGGGAAATCACAGCATGGAGAGATCCAGAAATATCTGTTCAGTTCAAGTGGGGACTTTGCGTACTATTGGATACATGTGAAAATATTGCAGAAAATACATAAACATACTGGACATAAAATAAAATGTAGGTTTTGTGTCAAGGCCTGAACAATGTGTTACATAGACACACTTATGATGTTCTCTTTGGCAATTTAATGCAACAAATATGCTGTTCAATTCACATCAAGCATGATAACTCATAATTTGAAATAATCTTTCTAATTCTAATTTTTCCATCTGTGGAATGACACAAACACTGACAGCCAATCAGAATCCTGATTTTCAGGATCTTGACCAATTTAAGAAGACAGAACTGCATTGTGTGCTTCAGGGGTGTTTCTTCTGAGGAGGCAAGGGAGACAGTGTCTTCTCAAAAAAAAAATTGTATGAGAAAAAAATTCATAGTACAAAACTAAACAACAGAAATATTACCAGATATAACATTAAAAAGTGTATAAATCACTATTTTTTTCCTAAGAAACTAATTTGTCCAACAGAAACACCAGCAGGTAAAGTTACAGCGGGAATCTGCTGCGTTTGATACTATTGACCACAATATTCTTTTAAATAGACTTGAAAATTATGTTGGCATTAGTGGTACTGCACTGGCTTGGTTTGAATCGTACTTATCTGACCGCCATCAATTCGTAGCAGTGAATGACGAGGTATCATATCAATCACAAGTGCAGTATGGAGTACCTCAAGGCTCAGTACTAGGGCCATTACTTTTTACACTTTACATGTTACCCTTGGGAGATATCATCAGGAAACATGGTGTTAGCTTTCACTGTTATGCTGATGATACGCAGCTCTATATTTCTTCACAGCCTGGCGAAACATACCAATTTGAAAAACTAACAGAATGCATAGTTGAAATAAAAAATTGGATGACAAGAAATTTTTTGTTGCTAAATTCTGAAAAAACAAAGGTGTTAATTATTGGACCTAAAACCTCTGCATGTAATAACCTAAAACACAGTCTATTACTCAATGACTGCTGTGTCAATTCGTCGTCATCAGTCAGGAACCTAGGTGTGCTATTCGATAGCAATCTTTCCTTCGAAAGCCACATTTCTAGCATTTGCAAAACCGCATTTTTTCATCTAAAACATATATCGAAATTACGACCTATGCTCACGATGTCAAATGCAGAAACGTTAATCCATGCGTTCATGACCTCAAGGATAGATTGTTGTAATGCTTTATTGGGTGGTTGTTCTGCACGCTTAATAAACAAACTCCAGCTGGTCCAAAATGCAGCAGCTAGAGTTCTTACTAGAACCAGAAAGTATGACCATATTAGCCCGGTTCTGTCAAGACTGCACTGGCTCCCTATTAAACATCGTATAGATTTCAAAATCTTGCTAATAACTTATAAAGCCCTGAATAGTTTAGCTCCTCAGTATTTGAGCGAGCTCTTATCATATTATAGTCCCTCACGTCCGCTGCGTTCTCAAAATTCCGGCAATTTGATAGTACCTAGAATATCAAAATCAACTGCGGGCGGCAGATCATTTTCACATTTAGCGCCCAAACTCTGGAACAATCTACCTAACACTGTTCGGGAGGCAGACACACTCTGTCAGTTTAAATCTAGATTAAAGACCCATCTCTTTAACCTGGCCTACACTTAATACATTTCATAATCCAAATCTGTTAAAGGATTGTTAGGCTGCATTATTTAGGTCAACCGGAAACCAGGGACACTTCCTATAACACCTGATGTACTCGTTGCATCAGAAGAAGAATGGCATCTACGCTAATATTAGTATCTTTCCTTCTTATTCCGAGGTCACCATAGCCACCTGTATCCAGATCAGAGGGTCACTGCAGTCTCCCGGATCTAGTCCATGCCCATCAGCACCCAGAGATATCCTCTACAGCCCTGAATGTCAGCAGAGACCACATCAAAGACAGATCATCAGTGAAGACCTCATCACCTATACGGCCATCGACGCAAGACAGTGAAAACCAGATGAGTCCTCTCCAATCTGATTTTGTGGCAACTTGGAACTCTTGCATCTACATTAATATTAGTCTGTTTGTTTCTTATTCCCAGGTCACCATAGCCACCAGATCCAGTCCGTATCCAGATCAGATGGTCACTGCAGTCCCCCGGATCCAGTCCAAACCTAGAGCAGATGGTGGATCAACACCTACAGCCGAATGTCAGCGGATACCGTGTCAACTAGATGAGCCCCAGAGACAGATCATCAAGAAAGAACTCCTACCCTAAACGGCCACCGGCACAAGGCCATGGGAACCAGATGAGTCCTCCCCAATTTGACTTTGTTGCAATATGGAACTCTTGCATTATTATTGACATTTTATTTTATTATTTTAGTACTGTAAGGTTGCTTTGACACAACTTGTATTGTAAAAACCGCTGTATAAATAATCTTGACTTGACTTGACTTGACTCTCTCCCCTCCCCTAAGCCCCTTGAGTTTTAACAGCTGCCCTGAAGCGTGTAGTGGGTTTGTTGGGGGGTAATTGAGAATGAATGGGGGAAAGTCACATGAGAGGAGGCATTGCCTTGCCTCTATCATGATAGGATTGGATATAACTGGTTATGTTCAGCTGTGATTGGTTCATGTGATAATTCCCACCTCAAACAGTTGAAGTCAACAGTTTACATACAACTTGCAGAATCTGCAAAATGTTAATTATTTTAACAAAATAAGAGGGATCATACAAAATGCAGGTTATTTTTTATTTAGTACACATAAAATACATTTACATATAGTCCACAAGAGATTTTTCTTTTCCATCTTTTTTTTCAGATCCATCTTTTCACACTGAGGACAACTGATGGACTCATATGCAGCTATTACTTAAGGTTCAATCGCTCACTGATGCTTTAGAAGGAAAAACAATGGATTAAGAGGCAGGGGTGTAAACTTTTGAATGAAATGAGAATGTGTACATTTTTCTTATTTTGCCTTAATATCTTTTTTTTTTTCATTTAGTACTACCCTTCAGAAGCTACAGAAGACATGTTCCCCAGAAGACAAAATAAGTTAAATTTAACTTGACCTGACCTTCAAATTCAAAAAGTTTTCACCCCGAGTGTCACAGTCTTTCGCTGGTGTACCAGGTATGGCCACCAGAGGACATTGTGTTTGTTTGAGCACATGGCTTGTAGCATGTTTGTTTGTGTGTTGCCATGTGCTCTCTCCTGTCTGATGTCTAACCCCGCCCATCTTGTTACCTGATTATTGTTTCAGTGGTTCCACCTGTGTCTCCCTCATTACCTGTCCTATTTAGTCTCCCTGTGTTTGCTGTTCTTTGCTGGATTGTTATACGTTTGATGTGAGTAGTTGTTTAAGTGTTAGTTTTCATGAGCCTGTTCTTGCTGAGCTCCATCCTGGCCAGCCTGTCTGTTTTCCCCCTTGGGGTGGTTTTTGTTGTTGTTTTGTTTTTTTCTAAATAAAGAGCCTACTTACTGCATTTGAGTCCTCACCTCATTTTTCCAATCGGACCGTGACACTGAGGGCTCTTAATGCATCGCTTTTCCTTCTGGAGCATCAGTGAGTGTTTGAACCTTCTGTAATAGTTGCATATGAGTCCCTCAGTTGTCCTCAGTGTGAAAAGATGGATCTCAAAATCATACAGTCATTGTTGGAAAGGGTTCAAAGACACAAAATGCTGGAAAACCAAATAATTTGTGGTATCTGAAGGATTTTTCTGAAGAACAGCAGGCATTTTAACTGTTCAGGACAAACATGTCACGTGCGAGAAATCGGAGATCTGGGTCCAAACGTGGGTAAGTATTTTTATCAGGGCTCTCAAGTTTTGAAGACAGGCAAGAGTGACATCTCAGTCATCGTGTGATAACGAAAATATGACTAGGCCTAGACTACTTGTTCTGAGCAGATGTTGTCAGTGAACAGGCTGTAAAACTTTTGGCTAAGTAACAGACACTCATGAAAAACTGATGTTAATTATCTGGGAAACATTCTCTAACAGCAGTCAACGAGGAACAATGGTGAACAATTTCAGGATGCTTTTTTTCATTGGTTGTTGCGTTAAATCTTACCCAGATACAATAGTGCTATTTTCTGATTGGCTATTGTGTAGCCTATTTCTTTTTTTTGATTGGCTGATAAGTGGCAGGCTCGACTAAGAACTCCAGGGGAGACGCGCTTGAATCCTGCCGGTTCCATAGCGAGAGCGGCGCGGCCTGAGAAATGTTGGGCACTGCGGTATATTAAATATAATATAAATATTTTTTTTTCTGCGTGAGAAATACAATGTGTGGCGGGAGTGCGTGACAATAGACCGAAATGAGTGACTGTCACGCTCAATGCGTGACACTTGAGAGCCCTGTTTTATTAACAAAAGAGAAAATAACAGAACAAAAGGCCAACACGGCACACACGACTAAACTAAAAACACAAAGCAAACAGAACAGAAAACACGGTCTTGAGCCAGGGTAAAACACAGAAACAAGATTACAAGACAGAACTAAAGATAATGCAGACAGGATGATGAGTGGGAAATGAGAGTTCTTATAGACTGAGTGATTGAGAACAGGTGTAGATGATAATGACATCTAGACAGGTGATAACAATTAGGAAGTGCAGTGCAGGGAGCAGCGACCTCAGGTGGCTGAGGGAAACCCCACAGCCCAGATCGTGACAAAACAAAGGGACTCATAAACAACAACTATCACAAAAAAAAAAAAAACAAGCAAAAAAAACAAAACAGCTGTAGATCATTCAGGTAACACAGTATTAAGAATCAAGTGTATGTAAACTTTTGAACAGGGTAATTTTTTTATGAATTCACTTTTTAAAATCATTAAAAGCTATGTTGTAATTCTAAAATGAATGTCTCTTTTAATTTGATCAGGTTTTAGCTAGTGAATTTCTTGAAATGAATGATCGAAGTCACAAGTTTGAATCAGTCAGGGGTGCGTTTCCCGTACAACGACACGCTGATTAACCTCCATAGTAGCTAGTCACGACTGTTTCCCGAACACAGTAGTTAAAAGTCATAGTCATAGTAGTTTGAACCACATTAGTTCAACAATGTAGGGTCATTGTTAATGACGTCACAGAGTAATAACTTCTGCTATTAACCAATTAGAGATCTCAATAATGCAGCTATATTGAACATGGCACCTGATGACTAATTTGATGTTTGATTCATAGTGGGTTCCCTCTTACGTCATACTTTAGGGTTCCCTATTCTGTTATACTGGAAGATATAGATTGTACTGCATGTTAGCTTGGTTATTGTGGCCAAGAGCATAATTTATTGAGTCCATATGTCTTCCTAACAAGAAACTATGCTTCTAACCACAGGCCGAGAGCTGTTTTGCGACGCTGTTTGCGAATGTTCGTTTGAACTATGGTTTCGCAAAACACAGAATTATTGAACAATGTTGGTTACAACATCATTTTTTTTATTTTTTACTTCAGCCATGTTTACACGACACTGTAAGTACTACTGACTTAGCTCGTTATTTTATGACATGAACTGAAAAGAGCGGAAAAAAGTATGATGTTTTTTGAATTGTGTGAATTTTTCATGAAAAGATATGTGCTTATTGAAAAAGTAAATGCATTGCATTTTAATAATTCAAGCACTTTTCAAGTACTGTACTTCTACAATTTTCAAGGGTAGTGCAGGCCTTACATTTCAAAAAGTAAAATTCTTTACTTCAAGCATCTTGTATGAACCTTGAGCATTTGCTTAGTCTATCCAGACAAGTAAAAAAAGAATTGCCAACAGGTCATTGAATTATTAGAATATAATGCACACCCGAAGTGGTGATGCATTAGATTCTATGTCCATTATATTGTAGTGGTTTCCCTTACATTCTTCAGCCAATCAGACTCAAACATTCAACACCCCCGTAGTATAATTAGTCTTAATGTTTTCTTCAAGATTAATAAACCGTCAGAACTGATGCACAATAAAACTCATTTCTAAAACCACATCCCTACAATTTTGCAAATGCACTATATTACACCATTTTCATTTGCTCTTTACCTTTTTCTCTGACGAAGGGCAGTGACCACATGAACACGTCCAGTACAGGTGAGGAGAGCAATTAAACTGCTGGATGTTCATGATGTTGTTCTCGTATTTCAACACAGCATCTTAAGGGGCGAAAGAAGAAAAAGAGTCTGTAATCTGAGAATAAAAAAATTGCTATGCATATCCTGACTTCATGAATTTATATTATATATACATTATGATATTTGCTGAAAATGCATAAACAGCTCAGCAAAATGGCACAGGCTCAAATCTATCTTGAGAGCTCTTACCTTTATTGTTATACACATCTAAGTAGTTTGGGGCAGAGAAGATTGTGATTAAAGAGGGGAAGCCTGTCGTCTGACTTTTTCATCAATCGATACCTAAAGGGGATGGTGAAATGGGACAAAAATTGTCAGTAAAAGAGCTGTTTACATTTTAAGGGCATGCGAAACTAACAAGGAACATTTGATATTAACTAAAGCACATTTTAAATTACTGGAAACGAAGGAATATATATATATATTCATTCAAGTGTGCATGCAGTTTATTTAAGCCCCAGTGGGTTATACGGCACTTTGCGAGAATTGTATGTCTTATCTATGGCCAGATGAGCAAGTTTAATAGCAGATATAATTTGATTCAATCAATACTGATTTCTACTCAACATTAAGTGCTTATTGTGCTTCTGATCTGCTTATCAGAGTGGCAGTGCAATTAGTCAGGCAAGGGCAGCAGGGTCAAAATCATTCAACCAATCTTTTCTTGAGTGTAACAATCAGGCCACTAGAAAACATTCTGTCCAATTACACAAGGACATGATGGTAATGGCACACAGGGCCAGGAAAGGTTATTTCCTGTGACATGGATTGTTTGTTATAATCCTGGGGATCATATTCAATCTTGAACCTACACTTTTTAAGTGGAAAATTATGAGTCATTTCTACCTTTTAAGGTAACAGAAACAAGCTAGTCAAACATTACTACAGTGAACTTTTGATAGAAAAACACCAAAATATGACAACACCCTTGGGATTTGATCATATAAAAGCTCATTGACACAGTGTGAAGAAAAAATGGAAAGTGTGATACTGTAAAACATCCTAGCAAACACAAAGAAAACCCTTATATAATAGACGGCGGCCTTTGCAAAAGCAAAACCCACAAAATGTACTAATTTAGTTCTCAAATAATGTTTGAAGCTGGGTGAGCCCTTGTTGTTTTTTTCTTTTTGGAAACAGTAATAAAATGTTGAGATGACCTGCAATCCTAAATCTATAAAAAAAACTGAAATAAGCTTTCATGTGTGTGGTTACTATGAGCCTTCCAAGGGAAAAGCAATTTGGTGTATGTGTGTGTATCAGAAGTATAAAAGAAGAAAGCGCGTGTGTGTGTGTGTGTGTTGTTGCCTCCATCCTTTTATGGCTTATCTCTTATCTTGACCAATACCTCAGTATCATCCCTCTGCAGCTGCACACATCAGTTGAAGCTCTCGCCATCCATAAACAGACCCATACAGTTTCATTAACCTCAGGCGGTAACAACGCAATTAATTTTTTTCCACCTTCTCAAGTCTCACTCAATCCTGTCCTCACTATGTAAAGGGCAAGGGGGAAAGACTCAATTCTCATTGAAATTACACCTAAATCAATGCGTTTCTGGGATTGAAAAGCGAGGAATCCTTGCGCTGTGGGTGCTGTCATACGGAAGGGGATTTAAAGGGATAGTTCAACCAAAAATGAAATTCTGACATAACGTACCCACCCTCATGTCATTCCGATCCTGTACAACTTACTTTCTTCTGTGGAACATGAAGAAAGATGTTTTGAAAAAGAATTTTTAATATTTCAGCTGGATTCACACAATGAAAGTCAATACACATGTCAAACATTTTCATAGATTTGGGATTGTAGAGCTTTTTATTACTATTTATAAGAAGAAAAAAATAAAAATAAAGGCTCACCCGTATAGTTTTAAAGGCATTTGAAAATTAAATTTTGTGCACAAAACCAATCTGGACCACAAAACCAGTCTTAAGTAGCATGGGTATATTTGTAGCAATAGTCAAAAATACATTGTATAGGTCAAAATTATCGTTACCAGTAGAATGTTAAGTAAAGATCATGTTCCATAAAGATATTTTGTAAATTTCCTACAGTAAATATATCAAAACTTAATTTTTGATTAGTAATATGCATTGCTAAGAACTTTATTTGGACAACTTTAAAGGCGAGTTTCTCAGTATTTAGATTTTTTTTGCACTCCCAGATTCCAGATTTTCAAATAGTTGTATCTCAGCCAAATACTGTCCTATCTTAACCTAACCAAACTCTTAACTTAAAGCTTATTTGCAGCTTTCAGATGATGTATTAATCTCAGTTTCAAAAAATGTACCTTATGACTGGTTTTGTGGGCCAGGGTTACAAATGATCTTTATATGCATGTTTTCTAGGAGGTCTGCCTTCTTTGTTTTAAAAATTTGCATTTGTCAATTGGAACAAAGCATATATTATCACACACATATAGATTTAGTTGATTTTTTTTTCCAGAATTGCATTGACTGCTCTAAAATATGACACATCAATGTTTCAGAAGTTTAGGACATAGAATAGGACACATTCTTACTCATTAACGTCCCAGGTTACGTATGTAACCCTGGATCCCAGAGGGAACAAGACGCTGCTTCTGAAAACCCCTTGGTCTTGAGCCACCACTGTAGGGGCCTCATGTACAGCAGGCCAAGAGGCATCACGTTGGATGCAGCTGCCATCAGACCCAGTCGTTTTTGAAACTCTTTTACAGTGAGTGATCAGCCTTCTTTGAGTCTCACGACTGCAGTGAGGATCAACTCGATTCAAGCAGGTGACAGTCCTACCTGCATTGTGCTCGAATCCCACACCACGCCCACATAAGTGGTCCTCTGTAATGGAGACAGCAGACTTTTCTTGGCGTTTAGTCTCAACCCCAATGCTCTCATGTGGGCAAGAAGGACATCTTGACGTTGAGCCGCTAACTGCTCTGAGTGAGCTAAAATCAACCAATCATCGATGTAGTTTAGTATGCGGATGCCCTGGAGTCGCAGTGGAGCCAGAGCTGCATCCACACACTCCGTGAACATACGGAGTGAGAGTCCTAGGCTGAACGGAAAAAACCCAATATTGATATGGTTCGCCCCTGAAAGCAAACCTCAGGAACTTCCTTTTTTTGAGGAAGGATAGAGATGTGGAAGTATGCGTCTTTCAGATCTATCATGACAAACCAGTCCTTGGACCTGATTTGAGACACAACCTGTTTGAGTGTCAGCATCCTGAACTTCAGCCTCTTGACTGAGTGGTTCAGCCGATGCAGATCTAAAATGGGACGCAAGCCCCCATCCTTCTTTGGAACAATGAAGTACCGGCTGTAAAACCTGGCCTCCCTCTCTTGAGGAAAGACCACCTTGATGGCCTCCTTCCCTAGGAGGGTGTTTACTTCTTGCTCTATAACCAGAGCCTGCTTGGGGCCCACCAAGGTGGGAGAGACCCTGTCGAAAGCTGGCGGGGTGGTGCAGAACGGGATGTAATATCCTTTCTCTACAGTGCACAGGACCCACGCAGACACGTTTGGTAGTAGTCTCCATGCTGGCAAATAGTCTAACAAGGGAACCAGCCTCTTGAGACTGGCCTCTGATGTTGCTTGAGCTGCTAGCCTGGTATCCTGTAACGATGGACTGGCAGGAGAAATCCAAACTAACTGCTCTAGGGACCCCCATAGGGGCGGCAAGCCCCTCGGCTCCACTACGCAAGCGGGCGGAAAGACCTGAGGTTTTGACTCGCAGGAGACCGTTGCACCCTGTAGCCCTGGCAGGGGTAGCAGACTGGTCTCCTGAGGGCACTGGGAGGAGACGGACAACGTGGAATGCGGTGCTATCCGCTCGTCCCCAACAGGGGCTGCCCTCAGCGGTCCTGAGCGACCATCAAGACCACTTAGCCAAGGACTTCCTCGACTGAAGCACGACCCTCAGGTTGGGCCTCGACTTAGAAGCCCCTGGCTTAGAGCCTGCTGGTCTCGGCCCCGAGGTGGAGGGGCACGAGTAACGACGCTCACTCTTTGTGCCTCACGATACGAGGAGCTGGTACGTAGTAGGGGCTGCTCAAGCCCCACTGCCCCAGCTATGACGCGGCGAGGAAATGCCAGTGCTTGTTTGCGTGCCTCCTGGTACCTGATGGCGCACATGCTTTTATAGCTTCCTGGTCACTTACGTCACCCGCCCGTGAAGTCATGTCAGATAACACGTGGATTCAGTGGATTATTTTTTTTAAGATTAAGACATTGTTAAATGTGTTTCCGATCATATCTGCAAAGATTTGATTTCAAAAACAGTACCATGGCTAATAAACTATATCTTGTTATGATTTTAAATCTGTATTTAACCTTAGAACGATCTCAAAGTAAAAAAGGTGCTAAAGTCTGTGTTAAAAATTGCTAAAATTAAATTATTATAATCATATTTCAAGTGATGAAGGATTTTGAAATTCTGACAGTAATCAGTGTTGAGTACTACTGTAAGGTTCACCCTGCCTGTTTTAAATGTTCAAAAATGATTAATATATTAGAAATTAAAATTTAGAAAAAGTAATAAAATGTAATTAGTTGCATTAATAGTAAGTCACTGAAATGGTTACACTATACTTACATTTTAAATTGGGAAACTTGTAATCTGTAACCTATTACATTTCCAAGGTAACCTTCCAAACGCTGTCGTTTGGTTTTGGTTTTGAAAGGAATGTGCTGGAATGTGTTATTAGGAAGAGTTATTAAGAGCAGTTACCCACGAAAAGAATCTTACTCGCGCTGACTAACACATCCGAAGCGTGCGCACAAAGACGCATATTTCTCACACTCCGTGCAATCCTGATACACAATTACACACACACACACACACACACACACACACACACACACACACACACACACACACACACACACACACACACACACATGTGTTTACATGTTTGGGGACATTCCATAGGCGTAATGGTTTTTATACTGTACAAACCGTACTTTCTATCACCCTACACCTACCCTACACCTAAACCTAGCCCTCACAGGAGATTGTGCATATACTTCATCAAAAAAACTCATCGTGCGTGATTTATAAGCCTGTTTCCTCATGGGGACCTGAGAAATGTCCCCACAAGGTCAAAATCTACTGGTATTCCTATCCTTGTGGGGACATTTGGTCCCCACAACGTGATGAATACCAGGTACACACACACACACACACACACACACACACACACACACACACACACACACACACACACACACACACACACACACACACACACACACACACACACACACACACACACACACACACACACAATTACAGTTTTTCAAATATCTGTCTTGGTGAGTATCCATGCAAACATAATCTGTTATGTCTTCAGTGAACAACAGTAGTTGGGAAAAACATCTGATGTGTAAGATTATATTAGATCTGTTTACATTACATTAGGTCTAAATATATATAGGCCAACTGTCTCATTAATGTTAATCTAACAATAAAAGAAAAGAGGGAATCACACATTGCTCTTGCCTGAACTACTTTATTTGTAATAATAACAAGACGATTTTTGCCTTTGATTATTTGTTTTTCTTACTTAAATGATTCTACAGTCCATCTACTGTTTCCTTCTTTGTTTTTTCAAAGATAAAAAAACAAACAAACAAACAAAAACAATACTATAACTCTTTCTTCACCAAATAATTTTCCTGGTTTTCAGGTTTTCACTGTTATACAATCGGGAGCGCTATTACGCACTCCTGAATGAGTCCAGAATCTCCCAATTAAAAACACAGACGAGAAACACAGATGCATATGAAAAATAATACGATCATCAACAATAAACAGCATATAAATGAAAACTGCCTAATGTTACCGAGTGAAATGTTGATCCAGGAAGCAGGTAAAAAACTGTGAAGCTTTGGGAGTGTTGGTGGAAGCAATGTACTGCATCTTTGCTTTGACCATCACACTGAATATGATTCAGAAGTAGTATTTGATAAAAAGTACATTTTATGTGACGTTGGTTTTGTACACCTCACCGCAGTTCTGACTTGAAATGGTCGTTGAGTGGCGCTATAACTTTAACGCTCCATGAAGTTTCAAAATAACGTACTATCTGCACTACACCTAAACCTACTTAACAGTAGGAACAAAAACAAATGTGACGTAAAAACACAATTGCAAGCATGCTGGTTTAGCTTGTTTTTGATTGATCTCTCATCTTTCAGCTCTTTCACCATGAGTCATGTTTTTTCACGGGATTCATACTCAAGGATTCCACATCCTAAGTCCAATTCCATGCTGTCTGAGCTACCAAGCAAGCTTGTTACGTCTGGAAAACGAAACATATGGAGCTGTAACCATAACTGTGTATGAAAATGATTACAAGTACTCACTGTTATACTGCCTATAGTGTTCGTTTCTGTTGGAAACTGCAATGATATTTACATATCAGTTTGTAAAAAATGTTCCCATAGGTACATTTTCATCATTAGATCAGGTAGGCTTTTTGCTCAAAATGTTGCTTTTTTTATATAAAACTTTTATAAAACTTACCTACAAGTGTTGATTATTTTGATTTATTGAATGTTCTGGGTGCCAGGAAATTTTAGTGAAAATGATCAAAAAGGCTGGTAGTGGCAACTTTTTAAAAAAAATGCTGGTGGGGACAGATTAAATATAATATTATTACTAAAAGAATTGAAAGAAACTATGCATCATTATGCATTGAGAATTGCTTTAGAATCTGAATCGTAATTGAATCGAATTGTGAGGCAAGTAAAGATTGACTCTAGTCTCTAGTTGCAATAACATTTTCTGTGATTGGTCAAAACACTGCACACATTGCATTGGGGTATCATGGAAAGAAATAGTTAAACATATATTTTTCTTATGGATGTGGGTTTTAACTTGGTGTGTCAAATTTGATTATGTTACCAGAGATTTTAAAGTACGGTTGTTAGGTGATTTTTCTTGGTACCTTCAGAAAACTTGATTTTCTTAAAATTGACTTTGCTGATTGATTTCAAAGAACTGTGGCTCAGTCATTTTTTGTCAGATTCTAGCAAATCATACATAATTAAGGTTTTTTAATAAAGAATGTGAAGATAACAATAAATCATTTTTGAAAATTTGCTTATTGTGACTCATTTTGATAGCTAGCATCATAGATTCCCCCCCCCCCCCAGTTTTTATAACCAGGTTCTATTAAAAATACCCCTAAAATGGTAAAAATACATTGTTTTCTGTCTGTTGTAAGTTTTTTCTGAATCATTGAGTGACAAAATGAGATACCACAAATCTCTGCTGTAAAAACATTTGACTCCGATATATAAAAATAAATAAATAAACAAGAATTGTATTTAGATTTTTGTACTAGAAATGTATGCAAACTAGTGCATGTTTCATTTAATCATTCTCATTTGCATATTTAAACCTAACATTTTAGAAAACTTGCAATACAAAAATGTTTGCAACTTACAATGTAATCACTTATCTGGGTTAGTAAGGTAATAAATATTAGTTAAATGTTTTACCCCATTCACCTGCTGTTAGGGGTGTGTGCAGGACGAGACGATATTAACAATTAACAAGATATTTAATATAAATCTCCAAGAGGAACAGGCAGGAACACAGAGAGCTTACACACACATAATCCAACGTTAAAGACCGACAGGGAACTGAACTCAAAGACAGACTCTTAAAGACAAACTAATCAAGAAACACAGGTGACAGATGACTAATCAAACACAGGTGATGGGGATGACGATGAACGAGGGCAAACCAATAGATGACAAAATGACAGGGGGAGACCAAATGGGAGAAAACTATGACATAAACAGACAGAACTGTGACATTACGCCCCCCTCCGAATAGGTGCGTCCTCGCACCGTAGAAAAAAAAGAAAAAAAAAAAAGAGAGGGGCGGCAAACCAGAAACATAGAGTCCATGAGGGAGGGGGCTTCGGTGGAGGACGCAACCGAAGGAGGGGGACCAAAACATAAGTCCAGAGGGCAAAAAAGACAGTCCAAGGGGGCGACGACGGTGGGAGGAGCCAGGGAGGAAACAGGAGGGACCTGAAGCAGGAGGAAATCAGCAGGACCCAGACCACAGCCATGATGACGGCCCACGGTGGAGCCGACGGAGGGAGGAGCCATGGTGGAGGTAGGACCGCCCACTCCATGGGGCCGACCGACATAGGCGGAGCAGATGGAGGAGGAGCCCGAGGCGGAGAGCCGCAGATCCAGGGTGACGCCGAGGATCCGGAGGGCCAAGGTGGAACAATAGGCTCTGGTGCCCGAGGCGGAGTTCCGGAGGTCCGCGGCGGAGCCGGAGCGACAGAGGATGGAGGCTGTGCCTGAGGGAGGGAGAAGTCCTCAGGAGCCGGTGGGACGGCGCGACGAGGCACAGCCAGAGGAGCAGAGTCCTGAGGTGACGGAGGGACGACAACTGACCAGGGCGGAGCCGGAGAGACGATGGAGCCCGGTGGAGCTGGTGGACCGACGGGCGACGGTGGAGAGGAGGGCGTCGAGAGCCGTGGTGGAACCGCAGGGTCGGAGGGCTGAGGCGGAGTCCTGGACTCGGAGGCTGGAGGCGGAGCTGAGGGATCCTCCAGCCGAGACGCCGTTGGAGACTGGCAGCCCCGCGGCGAGCCCACTGCACAGATGTTGGGCTGAGGGTGAGCTGAGGGGCTGTCAGGGGACAGCGGTGGCCAGACAGACATGGCAGTGGATGACAGCGGGTGGGTGGGTGGGTGGGAATACCGGGCAGACAGGAAAGTCAGGACAGACGGATACTTCAGAAAAAAAAATCAATGAGATCCCCAGAATGATACTCAAGCTCACCCCCAGTGGTGGTGCAGTGGGCAGGGCTCTCTATCGCCCTCTCTTGCTTCACGTCATACTCCACCGTCGCGGATGTTGAAGTCGGCTCTCGAGGAGAATGATGCTCACAGCAGGGTCCATGATGAAAAAACAGAAAAATAAACACTGGGAAAAATGGAAAAATAAAGCAGGGGAAACACGCTGGGAAACTGTTTAGGTCGGTCTTTCTGTTAGGGGTGCGTGCAGGACGAGACGAGACGATATTAACAAGATATTTAATATAAATCTCCAAGAGGAACAAGGCAGGAACAGGCAGGAACACAGAGAGCTTACACACACACATAATCCAACGTTAAAGACCGACAGGGAACTGAACTCAAAGACTCTTAAAGACAATTTAATCAAGAAACACAGGTGACATAGATGACTAATCAAACACAGGTGATGGGGATGACGATGAATGAGGGCAAACCAATAGATGACAAAATGACAGGGGGAGACCAAATGGGAGAAAACTATGACATAAACAGACAGAACTGTGACACCTACTGCAGGTGTCACAGTTCTGTCTGTTTATGTCATAGTTTTCTCGCCTTAACAAAAATCAATTAAAAAAAACTACTGGCTTCAAGACGATAGAAACGGAAGTGCTAAAATACTTGTTTCTGGGTTTTAGCCTACAAAAATACATCATCCCTGCAGCTCTCTATAGTTTCAGTTTTTGAACTACGCTTTTAGACACTTTACCAAGGTGCTTCCTACACCAAGCATCTCGACTGAATCCTACGACCTCCCGCTCTTTGAATTATTGAACAAATCTATTCTCCTCATGGCCAAGAACTCATCTGACTGGTGCATCTGTAACTAAAACACACCGGTTTTCTGAGAGCTACCTTGAAATCTCCATGTTTGTGGATGCTAAATTAAGTTATAGCCAAGCCGAGCGCCTGACAAGTCAGAGCGAATGCAAAGCCTAAAGGCTTGCTGACTTCAGGCAGTTTGGATGAAGTCAACTGAAGTCAGTCCAAACATGAATCCTCAGCTCAGGCAAAGGAAACGGGAGTGATGTGGTGCCATGAGCCGTCTGTCTGATCTATGGCAGAGGGGAAATTAGCTTAGATCTCCATGATATTCATACCCATCTGGAAAATGAAGACGGATGTTCTGGTTCTACTTTCCTGCTCCATCTTTATGAGAAAATTTTTGTTTTGCACCCCTAAGAAAACACATGCCTATTCACTCTATTTAACCACAGTTTTCCTAACACCCAAAATTATCTCATAATATTCTACAGTAATTTATGCACCTGGTTTTGTTGGGCTTTTTTTTTTTTGGACTGTTTTTTGCCTCACAGGATATAGCAGTGAGATGTGCTGTGTCATTTAGCAATTTACCATCGGTCTTTACAATACACGGGAAAGTGCAAATGGGGATGGAACGTATGCGCAAAAATAACTTTCCTCTCTATTATGGCCATGTATTATGCAAATTACCTGCTCTGTTCCCTTCACATTGCATGATTGGGTTGAATATGTGCATGTCTTCACTAATTTCCACTACAATAATCCTCTCACTTTGTGCTCTCCGTAATTACAATCATCTGCTGCATAATTACAATTTTAAAGCATTGTATTGGGGAGCATCAGTGTGACAGAAGAATAATAGAGAGGGGAAAACTGAAATCTAGTTATTCCGGGCAGTACGTGAGATATTGAAAGGGAATGGCCAGTCAGCAGCTGTTCTGAGTGGGAGTGGAGTGGGCAGATGTTGGGCTAGCACTGCTAATGAACACGTTGACAAACTTCACCTCACATAATACGATACTTACAAGATGTAACCTCAGATTAATGACGTCTATGAGGAGGATTCATTAGGGGTTACATGAGAGGTGCATTCAGAAAAGATGAATGCTATCTGTTGGCATTCCCATTCATCAGTTGCTAAGCGCAAGACTTTCGGGTTTATGTGATTTAAAATCTGAAATCATATTTAATGGCCATCAAAGAAGAAAGATTATTTTTAGAACCAGTGTTTAGCTACAGCATCTACCAGCAGGGGCTGTCAGTGCAATACTTGCGAGCTAATCCTGAATGAATACTCAAATGTGAATAAATTCATTAGAATTTTGTTGCCTTTTCATAAGTATAAAGTGTTTGAAGTAACACTAAAAGTTATTATGACAAACTTTAACAATTTACCACACCAGAACATCTATACAGGGTACAAGGTGCTTAAAGTGCTTGAAGTACTTGAATTTGACCTTTTAAAATTTAAAGTCCCCATGAAATCAAAATTAAAGTTTTTTGGTTTTTAGTATGAATATATTAGCCTTAAGGTTATCTATAAGCTAGTGTGCTTCAAAACAATGTCAAAATTTGCGTTTACAAGATATGGGCATTCAAAACTTACAGTCTCGTCACTTCCGCCAATATGAATGAAAGATTATGATAATATCACCGTGCACTTCAGCTTCTCATCAAACGTTCTGTCCAATCAAATGCTCTCTAGAGTCCGGAGCATCCCGCCTCCTACACTATAAATAGACGCTGAATCTGCTGCTGAATCGCTGCATCTAGGTCATAGAGAACGATTCAGACAGTGTAAATGTGCTTTCCATTGGGGCAAATGAGGTCCAGTTTCACGTTGGGTCACGCAAATCGCGGCAGCGCGCACAGTCTACTCCGGACTTGGCTCCGGTCAAAAGACGAGATAGCACGGAGTAGATCATATGCGCGGTCGGCATGTATTAAACTACACAGCCTCAGCATGATTATGATCACTATTTTGTTTTAGTAAGAGTTTCATATTGAATCTAGGGGGTAATTTATTAGACTGTTGCTGTCATAAGCTTACAAATCCGGCTTTACCGAGCTCAACTGCTCTGGTTTTTGTTTCGGTTAAAATTACGTCACCACATAGAATAACGCTGCCTGTTTCAAGGCACTTCAGTGGACCTTTAAGGCCTGTAAAACCCTTTGATATTTGATATATTTTGATTTAATTTGATTCAGATCGGGACTTCAATCAGTACGGGTTTGCGAATCATTTGTTTCAGGGGCCAGTTGCATAAAAGGTTTAGACTAGTCTTAAAAGTTAGTCACAAATGTTTTTACTGGTCAGACTGGTCATAAATTTTCAAATTCAGTTACACGGAAACATTGAGTAGTCTAAGTTGAATCCAGAAAGTAAGACTGATTACCCCTTGGCTAACTACTAGTTGGTCAAACTAGTTCTTAACACTGTCTTAACATAAAGGCTAAGTTTATGCAACTGGCCCCAGATCAGGATTTTGGAGTGATTTTGCAAGTCTTTTTTTCAGATTTTTTTTTAAACAGTAGAAAATATCAAACCATTAAGGCAGTACAGTTACAAAACAAAGAAAAAAGAAAGTATCCTCAAATACAATTACCGTAGGGAAATTGTGGTTTTACTATAGTAAAAGTGTAGTTTACTTTGTAATACTCTAGTAATAGGCCTAATACTTTGCCTTTTTTTAATAGTATATTTTTATTTATCTATTTCTCTTTTTGTAGAATTTAAATAATAAATAAATAAAATCAAAAATGTTGTGCTGGCACAGTCCTGGAAAGTCTTGCGATTTCATTTTACAGTATCTGTATGAACCCTGTATATACTGTAGGCTACTAAACCACTGCATCTGATGTTTTGCTAGCTTATGTAGCCTACTGTGAAAACTCACACTGTTTAAGTTAAATCTATAGAAGTGACACTTTATCTTTTTCTCTTTCTGTAAACAACAAGTCATTAAGTTTTGGCATGACATAAGGATGAGTGAATGATGAAAAAATGTTCGTATATGGGCGAACTATCCTTTAAAAATGTATAATTGCCCTTGTCAAAAATTAGAGTGAATTTTAGTGAATGTGCACTTGTAGTGTACAGTACTTCAAATCGTCAAGTACTTCAAAAGTATATTTTTGAAAAACTGTACTTGCAGATAATGTAACATTAATGAAATAAAAGGCCACACAAGTGTACTCAGAGTACATTGAAAAAGTATCACGTAAAAACTAAAAGTGTTACTTCAAAGTACATTTTGAAGGGCACCTATTATGCAAAATCCACTTTTACATGGTGTTTGGACATAAATGTGTGTTGGCGATGTGTGAAAACAACCACCTTACAATGATTAAAATTCACCTGCTCCTTATTTTTTAATCCCAATTGAACCAGACCACTCTCATTAGGCATGCGGTTTTGATTCTCAAAGCAGTGTGACATCACATTGTTTAGGCCCCGCCCACAGTCGCTGACTGACAGTCCTGCATTGCCATAGATTTTGCCCTCAGCGAGTTTTAGTTAACCATAAATGTCAGTACATTCAGCAGTATCCACTTTATTTTTAAATGTGAAAGTAAGCCGTTTTCTGTGAGCGTGAGACTTCAGAATCATTAGTCACTGTAGGGAAATAACGAGAAGATTAAAAAATTGCAGTAAATGGTAAAACTGTTGTGCTACAAACTGGTGTATTCATAATTAAGATAATTCATTAAAATAATTTGGTAAGAAAACACCAGTTTGCAATATCAAGCAGTTCTATCATGACAACTCTCTGAAGATTTTAGCTTGGTAATCGATATGACAGTGCTAATGTGTTTTGGTCTTGGCGGAATAGATTTGCTGCTGAATTGCTGCTGCTGTTGGCTATTGCTGTTGCTGTTACATATATATAAGGGGCAGCCATGGCCTGCATGGTTGGAGAGTCAAGACTTGTAACCCGAAGGTTGCAGGGTCGAGTCTCAGGTCCGGCAGGAATTGTAAGTGGGGGAGTGAATGTACAGCTCTCTCTCCACCCTCAATACCATGACTGAGGTGAGTCACTGAACCCCCAACTGCTCCTCCAACAGCCTCAAGTCTTTTTGGGTATGATGTGACAAGCTTTGCACATCTGCATTCGGCAATTATCTGCCATTCTTTGCCTCACCTTTTCACCTCTCAAGCTTTGTCAGCTTGGATGGGGGCTGGCAGACATTTTCTAGAGTCCTAGTTGTTCCAATCGTCTTCCATTATGGATAATGCAGGCTACATGCTTCTGTGAACCTTCAGTGCAGCAGATTTTTTTCTGAACTCTTCCCTAGATCATTGCCTTAACACAAGTCTGTCACTGAGCTTTACAGGCAGTTAGCACACGTATGTCTGCAAGATGTCTGTTAAAGATCTCTTGATCTGGAAAGCATCTGCTGTGTACAAACATCTGGCAGACATCTGTAAGATGTCAGTTTTACATACATTCTAATTCATAAACATCTTAAAGACATCTAATAGACCTTTATTTGACATCTGATAGGAAACGTCCAATAGACGTATTGCAGATGAGCAAACTACGACTTGCAGATGTCTTCCAGATGTAAATGCATACATCAAATAAACGCATCTGAAATGTACGTGTGCTATCAGGGTTATCTTGACCTCAGGACTTGGTTTTTGCTCTGATATGCATTTTCAGCTGTTAGACCTTTTCTGAGAGGTGTGTGTCTTTCTAAATCATACTCATTCAAATGAATTTGCCACAGTAAAAGTAAATGCGGCGTCCTCAGTGGCTCAGATGTTGAGAGAAAATGAAGACAATGTTTAGTTTTACATCCAAACGCAGAACACCAGTATTGCTTGCGAGACATGGTTGATGTTACAGCTGCTGGAGTGCAGAGAAAATGGAGGACAGCGTACAACCAAACACTGCTCGCTGAAGGTGGAAACTATGGCAATTCAGGACTGTCAGTTAGCGGCCGTGGGCACTTTACAAAAATATATGATTGTCCTTGTCAAAAATAAGATTAAATTTTAGTGAATTTGCACCTGTAGTGCACTTAAAATCTTCAAGTACTTCAAAAGTATATTTTTTAAAAACTGTACTTGCAGAAATTTTAACATTATTGAAATAAAAGGCCCTTCAGTGTACTGAGTACATTAAAAAGTACACCATGTAATCACGTAAAATTAAAAGTTTGTTTAAAAGTATTTTTCCATTATGTTTTGGACATGGAAGTAAGCTGGTTTCTGTGAATGTGCAAGACTTCCGATTGTTTAGCTGTTGTAGGGAAATAATGAGAAGAATAACAAATTGCAATAAATGGTAAAACTGTTTGTGCTACAATCCAGTGTATTCATAATTAAGATGAATATTCTAAAAAAACATGGTTCTTAAAAGGTTCTGTACATGTAGTAACAGTTCTATTCAGAACCATATCATCCAGAAGAACCCATTATTATTATTATTTTTTTTTTGCTGAAATGATTGTTGAGTTTAGGGTTCTTCATTCCCGCCTTTTTTATTTTTAATCTGTAACTGTCAAATCTCCTCATTACTGATTTTCTGGAGCTCAGCAATCTAACTACACAGACTGTCAACACACTCTCAACAGGTAAATGATTTAACCCTTTAGAACGTACGATCACACCGGTGTGATTTGTCCGTATGATCACACCGGTGTGATTCGAACGTTCGCCGCATCACGTCATCAGCTGCTGAATTCAAATCTGTTTTGGCGCTTTTGCTGGCTCTGAGCCAGATCGGACGCGCTGAGTGCTTGTCATATTATCACAACTATTAAGTGTTTTCAACCATATAATGCTTATTTTAGGTTTCAGATATTTAAATACACATAAGTACTAGCAAAACCATGCATTTATAGTTTGTAAAATACACACTGATGTCTATGGAAGCGGCAATAATGATCCTACAAATATATTCTGACAACATATTTTATTGATATCATATACAGATTATGTAGGTAACTCTAAAGTTCACTCTCCTCTTCTCCCAGCTCACCAGAGACTTACTTTAATGTCTTTCGGGAGGAGAGGATGCATTTGCGTGTGTTAAATTCCACAGCTCGGATTCAGCGCGAACAAACATGGCGGCGCCCATCACCCGGTATAGAATAACTAACACGGTCATAATAAAAGTGTTTGGACTTTTAAATAAATTTACTTGCACATATTTCGAAATCGGAATATCAGATATTTCATAATATAGCGAGCATGCTTGTAAATATTAATGATAAAAAAGGGAAAACGAAATAAAAGCGATCCATGTGTCTTACAGTGCTATTGTGGCTGCGGTGTGTCACATGACGCGTCGCCATGGAAACAGTAATGCCAACATTCTAAAATAACGGTCGCCTAAAAAAACTCACTCTTTGGGGTTAGATAGAATATTTTAAACTCACGTGTGAAAAGGTTAATTCTTAAAATCTCTACATTTTAACTTTTGACATTTTGACTGGTTTCAATCATGTATTTTTCTCTTTTTTAGTTTAACAGAACAGTGTAAGCAACTCTGTTCAGTTAGCAATACTTCTCTCCTCTTCTTTACTAAGTAACAGAGATGAATTAATTCATTAATAACAGAAATAAGGTCCTGAATAGCAGCTTAGTGCTTAAAATAGCACTTTCAAAACATGGTTCTTTATGGAACATACTAAAAGGGTTCTATTAAGCACAAAAATTGTTACAAGCTGAAGAACCCTTTTCCTAGTACTGTTTAGATCATTTTTTCCCAAGAAAGTACACTTTAACCATATTTCCATAAGACTGTAAGACTAAAAGTAATTCTGTTTGTAACTACATATAAATATTAAGTAGTTTTCAAAAAGCTAATTGCATTTAATATACATTTCAACTATAGTTCATTTTCATTTAATAGCAATTAACATGCAATTACTAAGTGAACCCATGGAACAACTGCAAAAACAGGTCACAAAAGTGATTAAGCTAGTTCTGAGAAAAGCTCTAGCTTCATTTTTTTCTGCAGGGGCCAGTTGGTTTGATATTAGGTTAAAGGATAGTTCACCCAAAAATGAAAACTTTGTCATTAATTACTCACCGTCATGTCCCAAACCTGTAAAGTATACGTTCACAGCTGACGTGAATGATTTAGTGATTTACATGTTAAGTCAATGCAAAGATGCAATTGTCACGTTTGCGAGGAAAGGTCTGGGTCCAGATGCAGGTAAGTAATGATCTTTAATGACAAATAAACAAACTAAACAAACAAAAGGCCAACACGGCACAAACTGAACATAAACTGAAACACAAAATAACAAAATCAAGAACACGATCAAAGTCCAGGGATTTCAAGAACACAAAATAACATTGAGGACAAAAGACAATGCAGACATGAAGCAGGAGTGAGAAATGAGAGTTCTTATACAAAAGTCCAAATGGTGAACAGCTGTGAGTGAATCAGTGTTAATGACAAAACAGACGTGAAGAATCAGGAGTGCAGTGCAAACAGCGACCTCAGGTGGCTGAGGGAAAACCCACAGCCCCGATCATGACAGTACCCCCTCTCTAGGGAACGGCTACCAGACGTTCCCAAAACAAAAATTCTGGAGGGAGGAGGAACGGTGGAAGGTGCATCAGGGGGAGGGATGGCGGGCCAGGCCCGTGCAGCGGAGGAACGTGAGCGGACACCGCCGCCAGAGGAACGTGAGCTGGCCTCGCCGCCAGTGGAACGTCCGCGGGCACCGCAGCCAGTGGAACGTCCGCGGGCACAGCCGTCAGAGGAACGCGAGCTGGCCTTGCCGCTAGAGGAACATCAGCGGTCACCGCCGCGTCAGGAACAGAGAGCGCGGTCTCCGCCGCGTCCGGAACAGAGAGCACGGTCACCGCCGTGTCCGGAACAGAGAGCGCGGTCACCGCCGTGTCCGGAACAGAGAGCGCGGTCACCGCCGCGTCCGGAACAGAGAACGCGGTCACCGCCACTAGAGGAACAGAGAACGCGGTCACCGGCGCGTCAGGAACAGAGAGAGCGGTCACCGCCGCGTCCGGAACAGAGAGAGCGGTCACCGCCGCGTCCGGAACAGAGAGAGCGGTCACCGGCGCGTCAGGAACAGAGAGAGCGGTCACCGCCGCGTCCGGAACAGAGAGAGCGGTCACCGCCGCGTCCGGAACAGAGAGAGCGGTCACCGCCGCGTCCGGAACAGAGAGAGCGGTCACCGCCGCGTCAGGAACAGAGATAGCGGTCACCGCCGCGTCCGGAACAGAGAGAGCGGTCACCGCCGCGTCCGGAACAGAGAGAGCGGTCACCGCCGCGTCCGGAACAGAGAGAGCGGTCACCGCCGCGTCCGGAACAGAGAGAGCGGCCACCGCCGCGTCCGGAACAGAGAGACCGGCCACCGCCGCGTCCGGAACAGAGAGAGCGGTCACCGCCGCATCAGGAACAGTGAGATCGGTCACCGCCGCGTCCGGAACAGAGAGAGCGGTCACCGCCGCATCAGGAACAGTGAGATCGGTCACCGCCGCGTCCGGAACAGAGAGAGCGGTCACCGCCACATCAGGAACAGAGAGCGTGGACACTTCCGCCTTCCCACGGAAGAGCCACTCCACCCCCACTGCAAAGCCGGAACGCCGTCGCGCCGACTCGGCCCTACAGGCCTCCATCTCGGCCAGTTGGAGGTAAATGACCTCCTCGAACCGAGCGGCCGATGCCGCCTCAAACGCCGCCGCCTCCTCAGAAAGAAAAAAATTACTCCCCGCTGGACCCATCTGTGATGTCTGCATTCTGTCACGTTAAAAGATGATGAGGTCTGGGTCAAAATGCAGGGAGGGAAAGAATATATTTAATAAACACAAAAACAGAACAAAAGGCCAACACGGCACAAACTGAACATAAACTGAAACACAAAATAACAAAATCAAGAACACGATCAAAGTCCAGGGATTTCAAGAACACAAAATAACATTGAGGACAAAAGACAATGCAGACATGAAGCAGGAGTGAGAAATGAGAGTTCTTATACAAAAGTCCAAATGGTGAACAGCTGTGAGTGAATCAGTGTTAATGACAAAACAGACGTGAAGAATCAGGAGTGCAGTGCAAACAGCGACCTCAGGTGGCTGAGGGAAAACCCACAGCCCCGATCATGACAGCAATAGACCTCCCTGTGGCGTGATTCGGGTGAATAAGGCAGCGTGAATTCAGCGTTTCGGGCGCTTGACGCGCCTAACGGTGCGTATCCACTGGCATGTAGCAGGGCGGCGGAGCGAGCGTATTCAATTAATTCATATGGAAGTTAAGATTACAATGCTCACGTGGTGCATTATGCAAAAAGAGCGTTTTTTACAATTTACCAGATTGTCCGACCTCCTCACTCACTTTATTCCAAGCAAGATCCTTTTTTATTCCTGTTTCTATAAAAGTACTAAGATGTATCGTACAGCTCTGAGTATCCACATACAACGATGATGATTTTGTCCTTTATTGTTGTTTCGGATTTCTGCATCCATCACTACTAGAGCAAGCTCCTGATTGGTTAACGCGGTGCAAATTTTCGCCAAAGTTCAGATTTTTCAACTTGCGCGATTCACGTGAATCACACGTTATGCGCGTCAAACGGCCAAAACTCTCAATTCATGCCACGACACTCGCACAAATTTCGTCATTCACGCGAATCGCACCACAGGGAGGTCTATCGCATGTTTACATTGACTTAACATGTAAATCACTTGTGCTTGACACGGCATTCACGTTATTCGTTATTTTATAACCACTTTCCCGCTGACGAGTGGCAGAAGCCCCTCCCATGACGTGTCTGTTGTGATTTATTTGCGCAAGTGACGTCTGGTGTGAACGCACCATAAGACCTTTGTTCAACTTCAGAACAAAAATTAAGATATTTTTGATGAAATCCGAAAGCTTTCTGACCCTGCATAGCAACACAACAAGTGACATCAGTGATTCAACCGTAATCTTATAAAGCAATGAGAATACTTTTGTGTCCAAAGAAAATGAAAATGATGACTTTATTCAACAAATTCTTCTCTTCCATGTCAGTATTAAAAGAGCCTGTGTTTCTGAGCCTTGAACATTCCAGTTGCGTAGCTGTCTATGCAGGATCAGAAATCTCTCTCGTATTTCATCAAGAATATCTTCATTTGTGTTTCGAAGATGAACGAAGGTCTTACAGGTTTGGAATGATGTGAGGGTAAGTAATTAATGACAGTATTTTCAGTTTTGGGTGAACTAACCCTTTATTTTAATCAATAAAATCAACACTATTTTAAGTGTGACTTAAGTCACTGTATGCACTTCTATGAGTTACTGTATAAAAGCAGATGCCAGATGAAGGAAGCAGACTGGATGTGCAGTGTAGATAAACATGCAATTACAATTAGCATACTTCCACAGTTACAAGGTCAACACATCAATGTATGGTTTGTTTTGCCGTTTTTCATTTTCAGTCATTACTGCACCGAGAAACCATCATTAATCAAATGCTACACCATGTGTAGCCATCTGCAGTGGATGACAACATTCAACACGCCATAAAAGAAGTTTACCAACCATCAAAAGGCATAATAAACCAGAGGAAATATGAACGGGGGGAAAAACACATTTTATAGAAACGCTTAAAAGAGTAGATAAAACACATTAGCTATGCAATCAACATTTCAACACAATTTCAGGCTCACCCTCCCTGCAGTGCTAAGCCTTGATCCCGATAGCGCACAACAGGACATAACATCAGGATGCACACGAGAGCATCCCGCCACATAAGAGTAGCAGCTAATGCATGACTGCAGGGCGTCTGGAGACACTATATGGAAAGCCGCTGGGAAACAAACACTGCAGATACGTCTCGAAATGCCCCAACACTGTGGCTATCTTGCAATACCAATACATAAGTAATGCGCTTGACGCTATGGAGCTGATGGTCAGTTTCAGAGTCGCTATCAGCACTAACAGATGGCCTTGAGATGGCTAACCTTTCTTAGAAATCATGAAAACCTTTATCTAACTCGCATTCAGTGGAGACGGATGCTATACATCGTTGTAATGGCCTTCCGAGAGGCGAATTCACACTGAGAGTTCGTGGAAGCCCATCGCACGATCTTATCAAGGTTGGGATTTGAACACAAATAGTGTTAGTCAATAGGAATATTAGCTCTGGCAGCTTTTATCTGTGCTATTTCGGCTCCAATTTATGAGCAAAGTCTGACATCTAAATGGCAAATGAGACCATCTCAGCTCAGGCCAGCTGATATGAGGAGTTACTCAAGCATGTCCTCAGTAAATGTCCCCATCGAGTCCATAATATCAGAGCAATTCGGCAGCTAATTCAACGCCACTCAATTGCTGTGATGGTGTTAATGGTGACTATCAAACATGAAGCAATGTGAAACATTAGCATGCGGAATCTGGAATATTTGAGAGCAAATGCATTTACACAACAAATAGATCAGACTGATTGTACAGAAAAAGTGTGATTTATCCTCTTCAATGAGAAATTATCATATGAAATTTACTGAGAGTGACTCCTGGGGCTATAATGTGCTGTGTTATCAGTATCAAGGGCCTTTCTATGGCTGGGTCCTCAAGGGACTTTAATGGCTCTGAGTGGATCTAGAGTCATATGCAAGTGCATTGCTATTTATTGCATTAGTTTAAATGTTTAGATTTTAAAATGCCATATTTATTTAGTATGAATAATTAGATTTAAGCAAATTAATGTATTATTAATTCAATTAAGCAGTAATTGAATTTTACTTTGTGTGATTAAATAATAATGAATGATTAAGCAATAATTAAAGTTAAAATTTCATTTGTATTTAGTGTGAATAATTATACTAAAATAAATGAATTAAGTCTTAATTAAATTAAGCAATAATTATAATTTAAAATTTTATGTTGTGATTAATTATAAAATAATGATTTATAAAAAATGGCACTTTTATTTAGTGCGTTTAATTTAAATGACACTAATTTTAATTTTTTTTTGAATGATTAAGCAATACCGGTAATTCTAATTAAAAACTTTTTTTGTGTGTGATTAATTATGTCAAAGTATTTTAATGAATACTTAAACAATAATTAAAGTTAAAATTTCAGTTGTATTTAGTGTGAATAATTAGTAAATTAATGAATTATTAATTAAATTAAGCAATAATTATAATTAAAAATGTCAATTTTATTTTGTGTGATTATTATAAATTAATGAATGATTAAGATATAATTATAATGTATATAATTAAACATGTCAGTCGTATGTAGTGTGAATAGCTATACTAAATTAATTAATTATTGATTAAGCAATTATTATAACATTGTTTTTAATTTAATTTAGTGTGATTATTTATACTAAATTAAATAATTAAATTATTATTTTATTTAAGCTACATTTAAATGAATTATAATTAATGTGTTATCAAAATATAAAAAATACACATTGTATACATTAATGTATATATAAATTAATGAATGATTAATAATTAATTAATAATTATAATATAAAAGGTTACTTATTTAGTGTGATTAATTATAATAAAGTAATTTAATGAATGATTAAGCTATAATTATAATTAGAATGTTAATTGTATTTAGTGTGAATAGGTATACTAAAATAAATGAATGAATTATTAATAAAATTAAGCAATAATTATAGTTTAAAAAAGTCACTTTTATTTAGTGTGATTAATTACACTATATGTTTGAATGATTAAACAATAATTATAATTTTTTAACAAGACTGCATTTATGAATATTATCAGAAAGTAAAACACTAATATTGTCAAATATTACTACAATTTAAAATATTGTATTTATATCTATAGAATATGTAATGTAATTTATTTCTGTTATGGCAAAGCTGAATTTTCTAAAACCCGTTTCCGCCATTGAATAAAGAATAAAAAAGGTTATTGTGACTTTTTATCTCACAATTGTGAGGAATAAACCTTTTTTCTTGCAATTGTAGGTTTATATCTTGCAATTCTGACTTTTTTTTTCTCAAAGTCAAAGTCAAAGTCAAATTGGGGGGTGGGGGTGGGTGCTATGTTCGCACAATTACTGAAATTTCACAATTCTGTCTTAATAACTCGCAATTATGTGTTATAAAGTCAGAACTGTGATATAAACTAGAAATTCTGAGAAAAAAGTTGCAATTGTGAGTTTATAATTAGCAATTACAGGCTTTCATATTTTCAGTGTATTCAGTGCCACATGTGTGTAAAGTATTTCAGTAAATGTAATTAGTTATGTTGGTATCCACACAAATTGTACTTGGACTGAGCATCAAAAATATTAGCAACTTTTACTTTCTACATTTTTGAATTAGTATTATGTACTCTTTACTCCACTACTTTTACGAGCAATGCAATTATCCTTTAACATTAACTTTAAGGCATTGAAGGTACTAGATTCTGTGAGTTTTGCCCACAATCAAACTCTTCTACAAGGCTACTTGTGAATGTGTGTGCATTAGCTGCTGAATCAAAGGCTCATCCTGAATGCTCTAGGCTCGATGATTGGTATCTGGGGGTTGACTATGACTCCAGGCCATGCTTAATTTCGGTGCCATTCTTCCTAGAAATGCACGAGGAGTTGACGAAATCGTGCAAAGCCCCTATATCGGCTCGAGCACAATATTCCAAATCCTCCTCCCTCACCACCCTCGATGGGGGTCCAGCGCGTTCAGGGAATTTGGCTCACTGAGAAAAACACTCGTGGAACTTCAGGGCTTCCCCGCCCCTTGGACCAATCCTGGATTTGAGAATCCTGAATCGGGCCTGCACAAGCTCCCGTTCAGGATGCTAACTCTCAAACATATGATTACATGCATCAGGGAACAGGATTGGTGTGTGACCATAGACCTGAAAGATGCGTACTTCCATGTCTCAATCCTTCCAAGACTCAGACCCTTTCTACGGTTTGCCTTTGAAGGTCAGGCTTTTCAGTACAAGGTCCTTCCCTTCGCTCAACTTGGACTTCGGGTCAACTGGGAAAAGAACAAATTCTCCCCAGCGCAGAGTATCACTTTTCTTGGTGTACAACTGGACTCGGTCATGACTGCATGCCTCTCACAGAGTCGGGCTCAGTCAGTGCTAAAACGCATGAGAACACTCAAGTGCAGACCAGTGGCACCTCTGAAAGATTTCCAGAGGCCCCTGGGGCACATAGCATCCTCAGCCGTGGTCACGCCATTGGGTTTGATGCACATGAGACCGCTACAGCACTGGCTGCAAGGCCGAGTCCCGAGATGGGCATGGCGCCAAGGCACATACCCGGTGAGCATCACCCCAGTATGTCACTAAACCTGGAAGACATCTCATTTCTATGAGGAGGGGTCCCTTTAGAACGAGTGACAAGACACATCCTGGACGACAGATGCTTCCAAAGCAGGCTGGGGTGCCGTCTGCAACAGGCAAGCACCCTTGGGGGTTTGGACAGGCCCTCTGCTGCACTGGCACATTAATTGCTTAGAGTTGTTGACTGTGTTCTTGGCCCTGAAGAGGTTCCGATCTTTAGGACACTGTCCTAGTGTTCCAAGGTTCCCAGCCGATAGGTAAGGAAAGGCCGGCTGGAGGTACTTGGACACTGGAAGATCACAAAGAAGTGAGATGCACTATCTAACATGTAAACCTGTTAATATCTGCATTTCCTGACACTCGTGATGCAGTCTGGGAGTTGTGGCTTCTTCCCTTGGGACCTCTAGTGTTGTATCATTCGACACAACTTCAAAGTAAACGACAGAGAGGGAACGTCTTGGTTAACCCTCGTTACCTGATGGAGGGAACAGAGACATTGTGTCCTCCTGCCACAACTCCGGGACTGCCTCTGAGTGAGCTAGGGATGCTTCTCGGCTCCTCAGAACAGGACGAATGAGCAGATTGCATGCTGGCCTATTTATACCCGAAAATCCGGAACGTGGCCAGCTATGCAAAATCTGCACACCCAATTTCATTGGCCTTTTCTCAAAGCATCAGAGGTGTTTGATCTCTCAAGTGTGACCTATAGTGTTCGTATCATTCGACACAACTCCGTTCCCTCCATCAGGGAACAAGGGTTACCGTACATAACCAAGACGTTTCATGTTTTTCAATGGCATGTGGACTAGTGCGTGAGCCTACATTCAGTATGAGTAAAACACTTAAGTACTACTAAAATCAAAATCTGATTATGACTTACTCAAGTGGTTTTGGAATTGGTGACTTGTAATGGAATAATTTCCACTTAAAATGTTTACTTAAACACGTTCTTTTGGTACTCTTTACACCTCTGCACATGAAGCTTCAGAAAGCATTCTAATATACTAATTTGCTGCTTATAAAACATTTTAACATTAAAAATGCAGCATTTTTCACACAATTATTTGATGAATAGAGAGTTAGAGCATTATACATTCTCATAGAGAAATTGTATTTGCATTATATTTGATATATTTTGATATATTTGAAATCATAATAGGGCACTTAGAGTTATATGCAAACAAAAGCAATCAGAAAGCCCCCAGCCTAATCAACATACCTCTGAAGACCCACTGAGCTTTGAAGTAATTATCTCATCATGCTCGGCTGCACATAACCCCAGGCATGCCTGAGTGTAAAACAGTATTGATCTCAGCATTTAAAAGGAGAAAACATGGAAATCATAACTGATGAAATTATCCTTTGAGCCTTCGCTGGTGTCTCTTTCTTGAACAGATCAAAGCATTCATTAATTAAACTGCTTTAGACAAAAACACATAATATACAGTTGAATGGCCCAGACAAAACATGGCAAAATTGAGGTCAACTCTCTGAACATCCACAGGGCCTAAATGTTAATTATGTTTACAAACAGAAAAAAAATATCAGTCGTTATTTTCATGTGAAGTGTCCCTTTAAAGGAGACCTATTATGCCCTTTTTTTACCATATGTAATATAAGACCCAGGTGTCCCAGAATGTGTCTGTAAAGTTTCAGCTCAAAATACGCCACAGATCATTTATTATATCATTTTAAAAATGCTTAATGTGAGTGGAAGCAGAAATATGCTGTTTTCTGAGCACACACATACGAAGCACACACACAGAAAGCGGCATGCGAGTACTAAACTAAGTTTTCTTTCATGTCTTATTGCGCTTAAACTGTCAAACACACACAAGTTTATGTTAAAAACACACAAGTTACAAAACAGTTATATCTTTGAAGGTAAACAGCTGGGAAAGCAATTGCATGTTTATATTAGATTTGTTTGGCAGCAGTATAATATACAGTAAATAAATCAATAAATTCACTGCTCTGTTGTCTCCTCTGAGGCTGGGAGTCTAAATCGTGTTTAGTACTCATCTGTGCAGCCGACAACAGAACAGTTAGCATGCTTTGCTTGAATTTTTGCCATGGTGTTAAAACTGGTACATCGTTGACATTTGTGAAAACAAAATGGCGGCACTGCCGGTGAAAACATGCAGATTAAGGGATGGTAATATTATAATAAAATCACCTTCCTATGTCACGGCGGAGCCAAATTTGACACACTCGTTTTTTCACATGCTTGGAGAAAAAGGCTTAACAAAACACAATTTCTGGGTTGTCTATTTTCAAGTTTTCTGGAATGGTAGATGCACTGGGGATCTGATTATAGCACTAAAACATGGGAAAAGTCAGATTTTCATGGTATTATTCTCAAAAAGAATAATTCAAGCTGAAAAGTTGACAACATTCTCTAAACAATCTTGACTAAAAAATGCTGCAAAATGATTAAAACACTGCATTATGCATGCTAGGCCAGTAGTTGGCATTTTTGTAGTTTACACAGAGATGACAGCGGTATCTTTTTTAAAATGGCAGTTAAAACAGCTTTGCTGTGTAAACAAATGGCCAAAACGCACAAAAACTGTTCCGTTTTTAGTTGCAAACGATTCCGTTTAAGGGCCCCCCCGAGTCAGTTTAAAATGAAATCAAGGCTACTTAGCCAATATTCTCAAGTCTGCTCTTCTTGTTCTTGTGTGTTGAGCATTTGAAACAGATGTTATCTATACCTTGTTTTCCCCACACTGAAGTCATCCTGAAATAACTCTCACAATTAGCTGATTTAGCAGTGAACTGCCCTCACAGGAGAAAGGCAGAGAGAGCGAGTGAGAAAGAGAGATAAAGTTGCTCTTGTATGATTATGTAACACGGCTCTGAAGCTGGCTGCATTTTCTCCTGACAAAGTAAAACAAGCTAAAGTACAAAATGTGCTCCAAGGGCTATCAATGAAAAGGCATCTGAAAAGGTTCTGACAAAGTATTAAATATTTTAACCTCCGCTGTTGAGTGTGATCTTGCCTTGGGCACCAAGCTTTGTTAGAGACCAGACTCCTTCAGTCTGGCTTTAGTAACTCGAGCGACTTACAGGGGCTCTTCCTCACACAAAACAACAATATGGTTTCAGAAGACATGGAATATACTGTATTGCATGCGTTATGATGGAGGTTTTAAAGTACCCATAAATCAAAAATTAAGTTTTTTGGCTTTTAGCCTGAATATGTCAGCTTTAAGGTTATCTAGAATCTAGTGTGCTCCAAAACAATGATCAAATTTATATATAGACATTCAAAACTTAAAGTCTCTTAATATCCACCAATATGGATCAACGATTTTGACGACATCACCTTGCACTTCAGCTTCTCATTAAACTTTCTGTCCAATCAAATGTGCTTTAGAATCTGTGTCTAAAGTGTCCCGCCCTATACACTATAAATATATATTTATATATATAGTGCTTTGCAAAAGTATTCACACCCCTTTTTTTTTTTACATTTTGCTTTTCACCTTATGTTAAACTGCTTTAAATTACCCCCCCCCCCCCCCACACACACATCTACACTCCATACACCATGATGGCAAAGCAAAAACAGAATTGTCCCAACTTTGAAACTTATGAGAAACTTTTTAAACTTATGAGAAAAACCCAAACCAAAACAACTGAACTATGTACATTGCACAAGTATTCATACTGTATTCATAATGCTGTACTTAGCTGAAGCACCTTTACAGCCTCAAGTGATTTTGGGTATGATGCGACAAGCTTTGCACATCAACATTTGGCAATTATGCCATTCTTTTCCTCCCCTCTTCACCTCTCAAGCTCTGTCAGCTTGGATAAGGTTTCTCCTGAAATGTTTGATTGGGTCCAAGTCCAGACTCTGGCTGGGCCACTCAAGAGTTGTCTATAAGCCACTCTTACTGTGTGCTTAGGGTCATTATCCTGTTGGAAAGTGAATGTTCTGCCCAGTCTGAGGTTCTAAATACTCTGGGCTGGGTTTTCATTAAGGCTATTTCAATATTTTGGTGCATTGAGGTTTTCTACTCTGACGAGTCTCTCAGTCCTGAATGTTCTGGGCTGGGTTTTCATTAAGGCTATTTCAATATTTTGGTGCATTGAGGTTTTCTACTCTGACGAGTCCCTCAGTCCTGAATGCTCTGGGCTGGGTTTTCATTAAGGCTATTTCAATATTTTGGTGCATTGAGGTTTTCTACTCTGACGAGTCCCTCAGTCCTGAATGTTCTGGGCTGGGTTTTCATTAAGGCTACTTCAATATTTTGGTGCATTGAGCTTTTCTACTCTGACGAGTTCCTCAGTCCCTGCCGCTGAAAAACAGCCCACAGCATGAGGCTTCTACCACACTTTACTGCTGGGATGGTACTCTGCAGGTGAAAAGCAGTGCCAGGTTTCCTCCATACATGATGCTTGGAACTGAGGTTCAGCAGACCAGAGAATCTTGTTTTCTCACAATCTGAGGGTCCTTTAGATGCTTTTTGGCAAATTCCAAGTGTGTTTTTATGTGTTTTCACTGAGGAAAAGAATTGAGTCTTGGCACACCGCCATAAAGCCGAGATTGGTGGAGTGGTGCAGTGATGTTTGTCCTTCTGTAGGTTTCTCCCATCTCCACATATAATAATGGAGCTCAACTAGTGACCATCAGGATCTTGGTCACCACTCTAAACAAAGCTCTTATCCATCAATTGCTCAGTTTGGCTAGGAGGCCAGCTTTAGGAAGAATCCTGGTTGTTACAAACTTCTTCCATTAAGAGAATACATGCTTCTGTGAACATTCAATGCTGCAGATTTTTCTCTGAACTCTTCCCCAGATGTGTGGCTTAATACAATCCTGTTTCTGAACTTTTATATAAACCTCAGGGCTTGGTTTTGCTCTGATATGCATTTTCAACAGTTAGACCTTTCATTAAGACACAAGTGTGCCTTTCCAAATCATACCCATTCAACTGAATTTGCCACAGGTTAACTTTACTCAAAGTGTAGTAACATCCCCCAAGTGCAATATATAATATACAAGTGATATACATGCATATATAACTTGTATATTTTGTTCTTGTAGTGTAATATATAACTCTATGGTGCAATAGTACTTATAATTCCATAAGTGTAATGTATAAATGTGCAATATAATCTTTACACCTCTATATATATCTTGTTTGCCTTTCTTATTTGCACTTAAGAATATGCATATTTATTTTTTCATATATATATATTCATATTTATATCATTTTGTAATCCATGTGGCTTAATTCGGGACCTGGGTCCTAATTTCGTATCATAACATGGAAGTGTGCTGGTATGACAATAAAGAATCCTGAATCTACAAGCAAAATGAATGCTCCTGAGCTAAATTTAAGCTGTCCCAGATGGTTGAATACTTATGCAATTAAATCATTTAAGTTTTTTTTTAATTGCAAATATGTTAAAAACCTGTTTTTATTAAAAAATACTCTGCATATTTTTCTACTTTCTCTATGAAGTACATTTTTTTGGAAGGCGTCCATTTCGGAGCATGTTTGACGGTTCGTGGTCATGGGTTTGTGGACCCTGCGCGCCGACCCCCCAAAATTTTTGAGGGGGGCGCCGCTGGTGTCAATCTGACCGGGTCGGCCGGCGGGGAAGCACGGGAAGGTCTGGGGGGGGCTGGCCCCCTTAGGGGCCGCGCGGAAACCCCCCAAAGTTTTGGGCCTAAAATTGCAGTTCTGTCTTTCGCCACAGTGTGGAGCACCACCGATCCCACTTTAGGTTTATTACATGGCCATTAAAACAAAGGGGTGGTGGACACTTTTTTGGTCCCACGAACCCACTATTTGTCCATTTGACCATTATTTCTGCGGAACGGCCGCGGGACCGCCCGGGACCCCCTTCTCGGGCGCAAGCCCCGCCCCCAAGGTCCCACGAACCCACTATTTGTCCATTTGCCCATTATTGTTACGGAACGCCCGCGGAACCCCCCGGGACCCCCTCCCCGGCCACAGGGCCCGCCCCTAAGGTCCCACGAACCTACTATTTGTCCATTTCTCATTTGAGTGAATGACTCCGGTGGGGGTCTTCGTCCCAGCGACCCTCTATTTGTCCACAGCCCTACCGGTTTGATGGGGGGACCCCCGTCCCACGAACCCACTATTTGTCCATTTGCCCATTATTGTTACGGAACGTCCGCGGATCCCCCCGGGACCCCCTCCCCGGTCACAAGCCCCGCCCCCAAGGTCCCACGAACCCACTATTTGTCCATTTGCCCATTATTGTTACGGAACGTCCGCGGATCCCCCCGGGACCCCCTCCCCGGTCACAAGCCCCGCCCCCAAGGTCCCACGAACCCACTATTTGTCCATTTGCCCATTATTGTTACGGAACGTCCGCGGATCCCCCCGGGACCCCCTCCCCGGCCACGAGCCCCGCCCCCAAGGTCCCACGAACCCACTATTTGTCCATTTGCCCATTATTGTTACGGAACGTCCGCGGAACCCCCCTGGACCCCCTCCCCGGTCACGAGCCCCGCCCCCAAGGTCCCACGAACCCACTATTTGTCCATTTGCCCATTATTGTTACGGAACGTCCGCGGAACCCCCCGGGACCCCCTCCCCGGTCACGAGCCCCGCCCCCAAGGTCCCACGAACCCACTATTTGTCCATTTGCCCATTATTGTTACGGAACGTCCGCGGAACCCCCCAGGACCCCCTCCCCGGCCACGAGCCCCGCCCCTAAGGTCCCACGAACCCACTATTTGTCCATTTGCCCATTACAGTCACGGAAAGACCCCGGAACACTTCGGAACAACTCCCCCTCCACATTGCCACAGCCCCCTGGTCCCACGAACCCACTATTTGTCCATTTGCCCACTATAGTCACGGAAAGACCCCAGAACACTCCGGAACAACTCCCCCTCCACATTGCCACAGCCCCCCGGTCCCACGAACCCACTATTTGTCCATTTGCCCATTACAGTCACGGAAAGACCCCAGAACACTCCGGAACAACTCCCCCTCCACATTGCCACAGCCCCCTGGATCCACGAACCCACTATTTGTCCATTTGCCCATTGTAGTGATGGAATTGAACCTTGACCCTTAATAGATTAGTGGACACTCATCCCATTAACCTACTTTAGAGTCCCATAAATACATTGCAAGTGGGATGTGTGTCCATTTCCAATGTATTAAACAGCCAATCCCATTGAATACATTGCAAGTGGGACATGTGTCCATTTCCAATGTATTAAACAGTGAATCCCATTGAATACATTGCAAGTGGGACCTGTGTCCATTTCCAATGTATTAAACAGCCAATCCCATTGAATACATTGCAAGTGGGATGTGTGTCCATTTCCAATGTAATAAATAGCCAATTCCATTGAATACATTGCAAGTGGGATGTGTGTCCATTTCCAATGTAATAGATAGCCTATTTCATTGAATACATTGCAAGTGGGATGTGTGTCCATTTCCAATGTAATAGATGGCCAATTCCATCGAATACATTGCAAGTGGGATGTGTGTCCATTTCCAATGTAATAGATAGCCAATTCCATTGAATACATTGCAAGTGGGATGTGTGTCCATTTCCAATGTAATAGATGGCCAATTCCATCGAATACATTGCAAGTGGGATGTGTGTCCATTTCCAATGTAATAGATAGCCAATTCCATCGAATACATTGCAAGTGGGATGTGTGTCCATTTCCAATTTTATAGATGGCCAATTCCATTGAATACATTGCAAGTGGGATGTGTGTCCATTTCCAATGTAATAAATAACCTATTCCATTGAATACATTGCAGGTGGGATGTGTGTCCATTTCCAATGTAATAAATAGCCAATTCCATTGAATACATTGCAAGTGGGATGTGTGTCCATTTCCAATGTAATAGATGGCCAATTCCATCAAATACATTGCAAGTGGGACGTGTGTCCATTTCCAATGTATTAAACAGCCATTCCCATTGAATACATTGCAAGTGGGACCTGTGTCCATTTCCAATGTATTAAACAGCCAATCCCATTGAATACATTGCAAGTGGGATGTGTGTCCATTTCCAGTGTAATAGATAGCCAATTCCATTGAATACATTGCAAGTGGGATGTGTGTCCATTTCCAATGTAATAAATAGCCAATCCCATTGAAAACATTGCAAGTGGGATGTGCGTCCATTTCCAATGTAATAGATAGCCAATTCCATTGAATACATTGCAAGTGGGATGTGTGTCCATTTCCAATGTAATAGATAGCCAATTCCATTGAATACATTGCAAGTGGGATGTGTGTCCATTTCCAATGTATTAAACAGCCAATCCCATTGAATACATTGCAAGTGGGATGTGTGTCCATTTCCAATGTTATAGATAGCCAATTCCATTGAATACATTGCAAGTGGGATGTGTGTCCATTTCCAATGTTATAGATGGCCAATTCCATTGAATACATTGCAAGTGGGATGTGTGTCCATTTCCAATGTTATAGATAGCCAATTCCATTGAATACATTGCAAGTGGGATGTGTGTCCATTTCCAGAGTAATAGATGGCCAATTCCATCGAATACATTGCAAGTGGGATGTGTGTCCATTTCCAATGTAATAAATAACCTATTCCATTGAATACATTGCAAGTGGGATGTGTGTCCATTTCCAATGTTATAGATGGCCAATTCCATTGAATACATTGCAAGTGGGATGTGTGTCCATTTCCAATGTTATAGATGGCCAATTCCATTGAATACATTGCAAGTGGGATGTGTGTCCATTTCCAATGTTATAGATGGCCAATTCCATTGAATACATTGCAAGTGGGATGTGTGTCCATTTCCAATGTTATAGATGGCCAATTCCATTGAATACATTGCAAGTGGGATGTGTGTCCATTTCCAATGTTATAGATGGCCAATTCCATTGAATACATTGCAAGTGGGATGTGTGTCCATTTCCAATGTTATAGATAGCCAATTCCATTGAATACATTGCAAGTGGGATGTGTGTCCATTTCCAGAGTAATAGATGGCCAATTCCATCGAATACATTGCAAGTGGGATGTGTGTCCATTTCCAATGTAATAAATAACCTATTCCATTGAATACATTGCAAGTGGGATCTGTGTCCATTTCCAATGTTATAGATAGCCAATTCCATTGAATACATTGCAGGTGGGATGTGTGTCCATTTCCAATGTAATAAATAGCCAATTCCATTGAATACATTGCGAGTGGGATGTGTCCATTTCCAATGTAATAGATAGCCAATTCCATTGAATACATTGCAAGTGGGATGTGTGTCCATTTCCAATGTAATAGATAGCCAATTCCATTGAATACATTGCAAGTGGGATGTGTGTCCATTTCCAATGTTATAGATGGCCAATTCCATTGAATACATTGCAAGTGGGATGTGTGTCCATTTCCAATGTAATAGATGGCCAATTCCATTGAATACATTGCAAGTGGGATGTGTGTCCATTTCCAATGTAATAGATGGCCAATTCCATTGAATACATTGCAAGTGGGATGTGTGTCCATTTCCAATGTAATAGATGGCCAATTCCATCGAATACATTGCAAGTGGGATGTGTGTCCATTTCCAATGTAATAAATAACCTATTCCATTGAATACATTGCAAGTGGGATGTGTGTCCATTTCCAATGTAATAGATGGCCAATTCCATGGAATACATTGCAAGTGGGATGTGTGTCCATTTCCAATGTAATAAATAACCTATTCCATTGAATACATTGCAAGTGGGATCTGTGTCCATTTCCAATGTAATAGATAGCCAATTCCATTGAATACATTGCAGGTGGGATGTGTGTCCATTTCCAATGTAATAAATAGCCAATTCCATTGAATACATTGCAAGTGGGATGTGTGTCCATTTCCAATGTAATAGATAGCCAATTCCATTGAATACATTGCAAGTGGGATGTGTGTCCATTTCCAATGTAATAGATAGCCAATTCCATTGAATACATTGCAAGTGGGATGTGTGTCCATTTCCAATGTAATAGATGGCCAATTCCATCGAATACATTGCAAGTGGGATGTGTGTCCATTTCCAATGTAATAAATGGCCAATTCCATTGAATACATTGCAAGTGGGATGTGTGTCCATTTACAATGTAATAAATAGCCAATTCCATTGAATACATTGCAAGTGGGATGTGTGTCCATTTACAATGTAATAAATAGCCTATTCCATTGAATACATTGCAAGTGGGATGTGTGTCCATTTCCAATGTAATAAATAGCCAATTCCACTGAATACATTGCAAGTGGGATGTGTGTCCATTTCCAATGTATTAAACAGCCAATCCCATTGAATACATTGCAAGTGGGACGTGTGTCCATTTCCAATGTATTAAACAGCCAATCCCATTGAATACATTGCAAGTGGGACCTGTGTCCCTTTCCAATGTATTAAACAGCCAATCCAATTGAATACATTGCAAGTGGGACATGTGTCCATTTCCAATGTATTAAACAGCCAATCCCATTGATTACATTGCAAGTGGGACATGTGTCCATTTCCAATGTATTAAACAGCCAATCCCATTGAATACATTGCAAGTGGGACCTGTGTCCATTTCCAATGTATTAAACAGCCAATCTCATTGAATACATTGCAAGTGGGACATGTGTCCATAAATTGGAAATGGACATTTTGTCATGTAAATTTACATCCCACTATTGTGGATAAAAACACCTCTACTGTACTCAGAACACTCAGTCGAAGCCAATTATGTGAGTTTCATGTCATAATACTGTAGAATTTGCATAAAAATGAATGTCCACGGAAGCACTATGAAGGGCCCGCTGAATAAATTGGAAATGGACATTTCGTCATTTACATTAAAATCCCAATATTGTTGATAAAAAACACCTCTACTGTACTCAGCATACTCATTGGAATCCATTTATGTGAGTTTCATATTATAATACTGTACAATTTTGCTTACAAATCAACAACATTGTGAATTTCACGTTGAGTTTTCGAGTATTTCACCACATATGGTGCATGTCCACCCTCAACTTATTTGACGGGGCTGAATAAATTGGAAATGGACATTTTGTCATGTAAATTTACATCCCACTATTGTGGATAAAAACACCTCTACTGTACTCAGAACACTCAGTGGAAGCCAATTATGTGAGTTTCATGTCATAATACTGTAGAATTTGCATAAAAATGAATGTCCACGGAAGCACTATGAAGGGCCCGCTGAATAAATTGGAAATGGACATTTCGTCATTTACATTAAAATCCCAATATTGTTGATAAAAAAACACCTCTACTGTACTCAGCATACTCATTGGAATCCATTTATGTGAGTTTCATATCATAATACTGTACAATTTTGCTTACAAATCAACAACATTGTGAATTTCACGTTGAGATTTCGAGTATTTCACCACATATGGTGCATGTCCACCCTCAACTTATTTGACGGGGCTGAATAAATTGCAAATGGACATTTTGTCATGCAAATATACATCCCACTATTGTGGATAAAAACACCTCTACTGTACTCAGAACACTCAGTGGAAGCCAATTATGTGAGTTTCATGTCATAATACTGTAGAATTTGCATAAAAATGAATGTCCACGGAAGAACTATGAAGGGCCCGCTGAATAAATTGGAAATGGACGTTTCTTTATTTTAAAAAGTCCCAAAATCAGACCGGACTCGATCGATAGCCCTCGCCGGGCCCTCTACGACAACGCAGGCCACGAGTCCCTTCTTCCCCGGGGCCCGGAGATAGGACCCCCAAACCCCACACTTTGACCGGCTATAACTCGGCCGAATAGACTCCGATCCGCCCCAAACTCGGGGTCCCGTTAGACCCGAGGGAGCCCTAACCGACGACACCTGCCCCGAGTCGCTGCTCCACCGGGGGCCCGAGATATGGACCCCCATAGTTTCGGGGGCCAAATCGAACGAAGACGCCTGGAGGCTCCCAACTGGGCTCGATCGATAGCCCTCAACGGGCCCTCTCCGTCGATGTAGGCCACGAGTCCCTACTCCCCCGGGGCCCGGAGATAGAGCCCCCCAATGCCCCAAACTATAAAACTTTGACCGGCTACCACTCGGCCGAATCGAGGCCGAACCGCACCAAACTCGGGGCCCCGTTAGACCTGAGCGAGACCTAACCGACGACACCAGCCACGAGTCGCTGCTCCACCGGGGGCCCGAGATACGGACTTCCAAACTTTATGTCCACCGGCAACTTATTTGACGGGCCCTTCATAGTGCTCCCGTGGACACTTCTATAAAGTGTATTTTTTTAATAAGTATGTGCAATATTTTTGATGAAAACACCTCTACTGTACTTAGCACACTCAGTGGAAGCCAATTCTCTCAGTTTCATTTCATAATACTGTAGAATTTGCATAAAAATGAATGTCCACAGGGGCATTATGAAAGGCCCGCTAAATAAATTGGAAATGGACATTTCGTCATTTACATTAAAATCCCAATATTGTTGATAAAAAACACCTCTACTGTACTCAGCATACTCATTGGAATCCATTTATGTGAGTTTCATATCATAATACTGTACAATTTTGCTTACAAATCAACAACATTGTGAATTTCACGTTGAGTTTTCGAGTATTTCACCACATATGGTGCATGTCCACCCTCAACTTATTTGAAGGGGCTGAATAAATTGGAAATGGACATTTTGTCATTTACATTAAAATCCCAATATTTTTGATAAAAACACCTTTACTGTACTTGGCATACCCCTTGGAATCCATTTATGTGAGTTTCAAAAATGAATGTCCACGGAAGCACTATGAAGGGCCCGCTGAATAAATTGGAAATGGACGTTTCTTTATTTTAAAAAGTCCCAAAATCAGACCGGACTCGATCGATAGCCCTCGCCGGGCCCTCTCCGACAACGCAGGCCACGAGTCCCTTCTTCCCCGGGGCCCGGAGATAGGACCCCCCAAACCCCACAATTTGACCGGCTGTCACTCGGCCGAATCGCCGCCGAACCGTACCAAACTTGGGTCGATCCTAGACCTCCATGGCCCCTATCCGACGACACCCACCCCGAGGCCCTACCCCTTCGGGGGTCGGAGATAGGGCCCCCCCAATCCCCACACTTTGACCGGCTACCACTCGGCCGAATAGGCGCCGATCCACCCCAAACTCGGTGTCCGGTTAGACCCGAGGGAGCCCTAACCGACGACACCCGCCCCGAGTCGCTGCTCCACCGGGGGCCCGAGATATGGACCCCCGTAGTTTCGGGGGCCAAATCGAAAGAAGAGGCCTGGAGGCTCCCAACCGGGCTCGATCGATAGCCCTCAACGGGCCCTCTCCGACGACGTAGGCCACGAGTCCCTACTCCCCCGGGGCCCGGAGATAGAGCCCGCCAATGCCCCAAACTATAAAATTTGACCGGCTACCACTCGGCCGAATCGAGGCCGAACCGCCCCTAACTCGGGGCCCCGTTAGACCCGAGGGAGACCTAACCGACGACACCGGCCACGAGTCGCTGCTCCACCGGGAGCCCGAGATATGGACCCCCGTAGTTTCGGGGGCCAAATCGAAAGAAGAGGCCAAGAGGCTCCCAACCGGGCTCGATCGATAGCCCTCAACGGGCCCTCTCCGACGACGCAGGCCACGAGTCCCTACTCCCCCGGGGCCCGGAGATAGAGCCCCCCAATGCCCCAAACTATAAAACTTTGACCGGCTACCACTCGGCCGAATCGAGGCCGAACCGCCCCTAACTCGGGGCCCCATTAGACCCGAGGGAGACCTAACCGACGACACCGGCCACGGGTCGCTGCTCCACGGGGGCCCGAGATATGGACCCCCGTAGTTTCGGGGGCCAAATCGAAAGAAGAGGCCAAGAGGCTCCCAACCGGGCTCGATCGATAGCCCTCAACGGGCCCTCTCCGACGACGCAGGCCACGAGTCCCTACTCCCCCGGGGCCCGGAGATAGAGCCCCCCAATGCCCCAAACTATAAAACTTTGACCAGCTACCACTCGGCCGAATAGGCGCCGATCCACCCCAAACTCGGGGTCCGGTTAGACCCGAGGCAGCCCTAACCGACGACACCCGCCCCGAGTCGCTGCTCCACCGGGGGCCCGAGATATGGACCCACAAACTTTATGTCCACCCGCAACTTATTTGACGGGCCCTTCATAGTGCTCCCGTGGACACTTCTTTAAAGTGTATTTTTTTAATAAGTATGTGCAATATTTTTATGAAAACACCTCTACTGTACTTAGCACACTCAGTGGAAGCCAATTCTCTCAGTTTCATTTCATAATACTGTAGAATTTGCATAAAAATGAATGTCCACGGGGGCATTATAAAAGGCCCGCTAAATAAATTGGAAATGGACATTTCGTCATTTACATTAAAATCCCAATATTGTTGATAAAAAACACCTCTACTGTACTCAGCATACTCATTGGAATCCATTTATGTGAGTTTCATATCATAATACTGTACAATTTTGCTTACAAATCAACAACATTGTGAATTTCACGTTGAGTTTTCGAGTATTTCACCACATATGGTGCATGTCCACCCTCAACTTATTTGAAGGGGCTGAATAAATTGGAAATGGACATTTTGTCATTTACATTAAAATCCCAATATTTTTGATAAAAACACCTTTACTGTACTTGGCATACCCCTTGGAATCCATTTATGTGAGTTTCATGTCATAATACTGTACAATTTTGCTTACAAATCAACAACATTGAGAATTTCACGTTGAGATTTCGAGTATTTCACCACATATGGTGCATGTCCACCCTCAACTTATTTGACGGGGCTGAATAAATTGGAAATGGACATTTTGTCAAGTAACTATACATCACAATATTGTGGATAAAAACACCTCTACTGTACTCTGCACACTCAGTGGAAGCCAATTATGTGAGTTTCATGTCATAATACTGTAGAATTTGCATAAAAATTAATGTCCACGGGAGCACTATGAACGGCCCGCTGAATAAATTGGAAATGGACATTTCTTTATTTTAAAAAGTCCCCAAAATTAGACCAGACTCGATCCATAGCCCTCAACGGGCCCTCTCCGACGACGTAGGCCACGAGTCCCTACTCCCCCGGGGCCCGGAGATAAAGCCCCCCAAAACCCTAAACTCCAAAACTTTGACCGGCTGTCACTCGGCCGAATCGAGGCCGAACTGCACCAAACTCGGGGCCCCGTTAGACCCGTGGGAGACCTAACCGACGACACCGACCACGAGCCGCTGCTCCTCCGTGGGCCGGAGATACGGACCCCCAAACTTTTTGTCCACGCGCAACTTATTTGACGGGCCCTCCATACTGCTCCCGTGGACACTTCAATAAAGTGTATTTTTTTAATAACTACATGCAATATTGTTGATGAAAACACCTCTACTGTACTCAGCACACTCAGAGGAAGCCAATTATGTGAGTTTCATGTCATAAAACTGTAGAATTTGCATAAAAATGAATGTCCACGGGAGCATTATGAAAGGCCCGCTAAATAAATTGGAAATGGACATTTCGTCATTTACATTAAAATCCCAATATTGTTGATAAAAACACATCTACTGTACTTGGCATACCCCTTGGAATCCATTTATGTGAGTTTCATGTCATAATACTGCACAATTTTGCTTAAAAATCAACAAAATTGAGAATTTCACGTTGAGTTTTCGAGTATTTCACCACATATGGTGCATGTCCACACTCAACTTATTCGACGGGGCTGAATAAATTGGAAATGGACATTTTGTCAAGTAACTGTACATCACAATATTGTGGATAAAAACACCTCTACTGTACTCAGCACACTCAGTGGAAGCCAATTATGTGAGTTTCATGTCATAATACTGTAGAATTTGCATAAAAATTAATGTCCACGGAAGCACTATGAAGGGCCCGCTGAATAAATTGGAAATGGACGTTTCTTTATTTTAAAAAGTCCCAAAATTAGACCGGACTCAGTCCCAAAATTAGACCGGACTCGATCGATAGCCCTCGCTGGGCCCTCTCCGACGACGCAGGCCATGAGTCCCTACTCCCCCGGGGCCTGGAGATAGGGCCCCCCCAAACCCCACAATTTGACCGGCTGTCACTCGGCCAAATCATCGCCCGAAAAAATGACTAAGTCGATGAATGATGCCAGTGCATGACTTCCACCCTCCCCGAGGCGGCCGGCCGATCCGCCCGGGGCTCACCTTTCCCGGCCTGACGGGGAGCTGCGCCCTGCCCCGGAGGAAAGGCGGATGGGCTAAACGCTTCTGAACCCTGAAAAAATGACTAAGTCGATGAACGATTCCGGTGCCTGACTTCCACCCTCCTCGAGGCGGCCGGCCGATCCGCCCGAGGCTCGCCATTCCCGGCCTGACGGGGTGCCGCCCCGGTCCCCGGAGGAACGTCGGATGGGCGGTTCGGTTCTGAACCCGTCTTTTTGGGACGTTTTTTTCAAACGGCTATAACTCGCGAACGCCGGGGCCGATCCTCACCAAACTCGGGTCGATCGTAGAGCTCCGCGGCCCCTATCCGATGACACCCACGCCGAGACCCTAGCCCTCCGGGGCCCGGAGATAGGGACCCCCAAGGCCCCACGCTTTGACCGGCTATAACTCGGCCGAATAGACGCCGAACCGCACCAAACTCGGGTCGATCCTAGACCTCCGCGGCCCCTATCCGACGACACCCACCCCGAGACCCTAGCCCTCCGGGGGCCGGAGATAGGGACCCCCCAGGCCCCACGCTTTGACCGGCTATAACTCGGCCGGATAGACGCCGAACCGCACCAAACTCGGGTCGATCCTAGACCTCCGCGGCCCCTATCCGACGACACCCACGCCGAGACCCTAGCCCTCCGGGGGCCGGAGATAGGGACCCCCCAAGCCCCACGCTTTGACCAGCTATAACTCGGCCGGATAGACGCCGAACCGCACCAAACTCGGGTCGATCCTAGAGCTCCGCGGCCCCTATCCGACGACACCCACCCCGAGACCCTAGCCCTCCGGGGGCCGGAGATAGGGACCCCCCATGCCCCACGCTTTGACCGGCTATAACTCGGCCAGATAGACGCCGATCCGCACCAAAATCGGGGTCCGGTTAGACCCGCGGGAGCCCTACCCGACGACACCGGCCACGAGTCGCTGCTCCACCGGGGGCCCGAGATAGGGACCCCCTTAGTTTCGGGGGCCAAATCGAAAGAAGAGGCCTAGAGGCTCCCAACCGGGCTCGATCGTTAGCCCTCGCCGTGCCCTCTCCGACGACGCAGGCCACGAGTCCCTACTCCACGGGGGGCCGGAGATAGAGCCCCCCAAAGCCCCAAAGTCCAAAACTTTGACCGGCCACCACTCGGCCGAATCGACGCCGAACCGCACCAGACTCGGGGCCCCGTTAGACCCGCGGGAGACCTAACCGACGACACCGGCCACGAGCCGCTGCTCCTCCGGGGACCGGAGATACGGACCCCCAAACTTTATGTCCACCGGCAACTTATTTGACCGGCCCTTCATACTGCTCCCGTGGACAATTCAATAAAGTGTGTTTTTTAATAACTACGTGCAATATTGTTGATGAAAACACCTCTACTGTACTCAGCACACTCAGTGGAAGCCAATTCTGTCGGTTTCATCTCATAATACTGTAGAATTTGCATAAAAATGAATGTCCACGGGAGCATTATGAAAGGCCCGCTAAATAAATTGGAAATGGACATTTTGTCATGTACATAAACATCACCAATATTGTTGATAAAAACACATCTACTGTACTCAGCACACTCAGTGGAATTTATGTAAGTTTTATCTCGTAATGCTGTAGAATTTGCATACAAATGAACAAAATTGGGGATTTCACGTTGAGTTTTCGAGTATTTCACCACATATGGTGCATGTCCACCCATAACTAATTTGACGGGGCTGAATAAATTGGAAATGGACATTTTGTCATATACATAAACATCACCAATATTGTTGATAAAAACACCTCTACTGTACTCAGCACACTCAGTGGAATCCATTTATGTAAGTTTTATCTCATAATACTGTAGAATTTGCATACAAATGAACAAAATTGTGGATTTCAAATTGTGGATTTTCGGTAATTTCACCACATATGGTGCATGTCCATTTCCAATTCATTTGACGGGGCTGAATAAATTGGAAATGGACATTTTGTCATGTCAATATACATCCCAATATTGTGGATAAAAACACCTCTACTGTACTCAGCACACTCAGTGGAATCCATTTATGTCAGTTTCATGTCTTAATACTGTACAATTTGCATAAAAATGAATGTCCACGGGAGCATTATGAAGGGCCCGCTGAATAAATTGGAAATGGACATTTCGTCAGGTACATAAACATCACCAATATTGTTGATAAAAACACATCTACTGTACTCAGTACACTCATTGGAATCCGTTTATGTGAGTTTCATGTCATAATACTGTAGAATTTGCATACAAATGAACAAAATAGTGGATTTCACGTTGAGTTTTCGAGTATTTCACCACATATGGTGCATGTCCACCCACAACTTATTTGACGGGGCTGAATAAATTGGAAATGGACATTTTGTCATGGACATAAACATCACCAATATTGTTTACTAAAAACACATCTACTGTACTCAGCACACTCAGTGGAATCCATTAATGAAAGTTTTATCTCATAATACTGTAGAATTTGCATACAAATGAACAAAATTGTGGATTTCAAATTGTGGATTTTCGGTAATTTCACCACATATGGTGCATGTCCATTTCCAATTTATTTGACGGGGCTGAATAAATTGGAAATGGACATTTCGTCAGGTACATAAACATCACCAATATTGTTGATAAAAACACATCTACTGTACTCAGTACACTGATTGGAATCCGTTTATGTGAGTTTCATGTCATAATACTGTAGAATTTGCATAGAAATGAATGTCCACGGGAGCATTATGGAGGGCCCGCTGAATAAATTGGAAATGGACGTTTCGTCATGTGAAAAGTCCCAAAATTTGACCGGCCATAACTCACGCAAAACGGGGGCAATCTTAAAGACATTTGGGTCAAAGTTGAACCGCCCCTAGGCCTACCGAACGCCACTTGTCCCGAGTCGATAGGCCCCCGGGGGCCGGAGATACGGCCCCCCAGAGTTAAGGGGGTCAAACGGAAGGACATGTCCCAGAGACTTGAAACTTGGCTCGTTTGTAGCCCTCGAGGGGCCATGTTTGACGCCACCACTCCCGAGTCGATAGGCCCCCGGGGGCCTGAGATACGGATCCCCAAAGACAAAAAGTACCAAAATTTGACCGGTTGTAACACACCCAAAACGGGGGCAAACTCCACCAAACTCAGGGTATTATTAGATCACGTGGACCTCTTTCCGATGCCACCTGCCCCAAGTCCCTACACCCCCGGGGGCCGGAGATACGGACCCCCAAATTTTATGTCCACGCTCAACTTATTTGACGGGCCTGACATACTGCTTCCGTGGACACTTCAATAAAGTGTATTTTTTAATAAGTATGTGCAATATTGTTGATGAAAACACCTCTACTGTACTCAGCACACTCAGTGGAATCCATTTATGTAAGTTTTGTCTCAAAATACTGTAGAATTTGCATAAAAATGAATGTCCAAGGGAGCATTATGAAGGGCCCGCTGAATAAATTGGAAATGGACATTTTGTCATGTACATAAACGTCACCAATATTGTTGATAAAAACACCTCTACTGTACTCAGCACACTCAGTGGAATCCATTTATGTAAGTTTTATCTCATAATACTGTAGAATTTGCATACAAATGAACTAAATTGTGGATTTCAAATTGTGGATTTTCGGTAATTTCACCACATATGGTGCATGTCCATTTCCAATTTATTTGACGGGGCTGAATAAATTGGAAATGGACATTTTGTCATGTCAATATACATCCCAATATTGTGGATAAAAACACCTCTACTGTACTCAGCACACTCAGTGGAGTCCATTTATGTCAGTTTCATGTCATAATACTGTACAATTTGCATAAAAATGAATGTCCACGGGAGCATTATGAAGGGCCCGCTGAATAAATTGGAAATGGACATTTCGTCAGGTACATAAACATCACCAATATTGTTGATAAAAACACATCTACTGTACTCAGTACACTCATTGGAATCCGTTTATGTGAGTTTCATGTCATAATACTGTAGAATTTGCATACAAATGAACAAAATTGGAGATTTCACGTTGAGTTTTCGAGTATTTCACCACATATGGTGCATGTCCACCCACAACTTATTTGACGGGGCTGAATAAATTGGAAATGGACATTTTGTCATGTACATAAACATCACCAATATTGTTGATAAAAACACATCTACTGTACTCAGTACACTCATTGGAATCCGTTTATGTGAGTTTCATGTCATAATACTGTAGAATTTGCATATAAATGAACAAAATTGGGGATTTCACGTTGAGTTTTCGAGTATTTCACCACATATGGTGCATGTCCACCCACAACTTATTTGACGGGGCTGAATAAATTGGAAATGGACATTTTGTCATGTACATAAACATCACCAATATTGTTGATAAAAACACATCTACTGTACTCAGCACACTCAGTGGAATCCATTTATGTAAGTGTTATCTCATAATACTGTAGAATTTGCATACAAATTAACAAAATTGTGGATTTCACGTTGAGTTTTCGAGTATTTCACCACATATGGTGCATGTCCATTTCCAATTTATTTGACGGGCCTGAATAAATTGGAAATGGACATTTCGTCAGGTACATAAACATCACCAATATTGTTGATAAAAACACCTCTACTGTACTCAGCACACTCAGTGGAATCCATTTATGTAAGTTTTATCTCATAATACTGTAGAATGTGCATACAAATGAACAAAATTGTGGATTTCAAATTGTGGATTTTCGGTAATTTCACCACATATGGTGCATGTCCATTTCCAATTTATTTGACGTGGCTGAATAAATTGGAAATGGACATTTTGTCATGTCAATATACATCCCAATATTGTGGATAAAAACACCTTTACTCTACTCAGCACACTCAGTGGAATCCATTTATGTCAGTTTCATGTCATAATACTGTACAATTTGCATAAAAATGAATGTCCACGGGAGCACTATGAAGGGCCCGCTGAATAAATTGGAAATGGACATTTCGTCAGGTACATAAACATCACCAATATTGTTGATAAGAACACATCTACTGTACTCAGTACACTCATTGGAATCCGTTTATGTGAGTTTCATGTCATAATACTGTAGAATTTGCATACAAATGAACAAAATTGGGGATTTCACGTTGAGTTTTCGAGTATTTCACCACATATGGTGCATGTCCATTTCCAATTTATTTGACGGGCCTGAATAAATTGGAAATGGACATTTCGTCATGTACATAAACATCACCAATATTGTTGATAAAAACACATCTACTGTACTCAGCACACTCAGTGAAATCCATTTATGTAAGTTTTATCTCAAAATACTGTAGAATTTGCATAGAAATTAATGTCCACGGGAGCATTATGGAGGGCCCGCTGAATAAATTGGAAATGGACGTTTCCTTATGTGAAAAGTCCAAAATTTTGACCGGCCATATCTCACCCAAAACGGGGGCAATCTTAAAGAAATTTGGGTCAAAGTTGAACCGTCCCTAGGCCTACCGAACGCCACTTGTCCGGAGTCGATTGGCCCCCGGGGGCCGGAGATACGGCCCCCCAGAGTTAAGGGGGTCAAACGGAAGGACATGTCCCAGAGACTTGAAACTCGGCTCGTTTGTAGCCCTCGAGGGGCCATGTTTGACGCCACCACTCCCGAGTCGATAGGCCCCCGGGGGCCTGAGATACGGATCCCCAAAAACAAAAAGTACCAAAATTTGACCGGCTGTAACTCACCCAAAACGGGGGCAAACTCCACCAATCTCAGGGTATTTTTAGACCACGTGGACCTCTTTCCGATGCCACCTGCCCCAAGTCCCTACCCCCCCGGGGGCCGGAGATACGGACACCCAAATTTTTTGTCCACGCTCAACTTATTTGACGGGCCTGACATACTGCTTCCGTGGACACTTCAATAAAGTGTATTTTTTAATAAGTATGTGCAATTTTGTTGATGAAAACACCTCTACTGTACTCAGCACACTCAGTGGAATCCATTTATGTAAGTTTTGTCTCAAAATACTGTAGAATTTGCATAAAAATGAATGTCCACGGGAGCATTATGAAGGGCACGCTGAATAAATTGGAAATGGACATTTTGTCATGTACGTAAACGTCACCAATATTGTTGATAAAAACACCTCTACTGTACTCAGTACACTCATTGGAATCCGTTTATGTGAGTTTCATGTCATAATACTGTAGAATTTGCATAAAAATGAATGTCCACGGGAGCATTATGAAGGGCCCGCTGAATAAATTGGAAATGGACATTTCGTCAGGTACATAAACATCACCAATATTGTTGATAAAAACACATCTACTGTACTCAGTACACTCATTGGAATCCGTTTATGTGAGTTTCATGTCATAATACTGTAGAATTTGCATACAAATGAACAAAATTGGGGATTTCACGTTGAGTTTTCGAGTATTTCACCACATATGGTGCATGTCCATTTCCAATTTATTTGACGGGACTGAATAAATTGGAAATGGACATTTCGTCATGTACATAAACATCACCAATATTGTTGATAAAAACACATCTACTGTACTCAGCACACTCAGTGGAATCCATTTATGTAAGTTTTATCTCAAAATACTGTAGAATTTGCATAGAAATTAATGTCCACGGGAGCATTATGGAGGGCCCGCTGAATAAATTGGAAATGGACGTTTCCTTATGTGAAAAGTCCCAAATTTTGACCGGCCATATCTCACCCAAAACGGGGGCAATCTTAAAGAAATTTGGGTCAAAGTTGAACCGTCCCTAGGCCTACCGAACGCCACTTGTCCGGAGTCGATTGGCCCCCGGGGGCCAGAGATACGGATCCCCAAAGACAAAAAGTACCAAAATTTGACCGGCTGTAACTCACCCAAAACGGGGGCAAACTCCACCAAACTCAGGGTATTATTAGACCACGTGGACCTCTTTCCGATGCCACCTGCCCCAAGTCCCTACCCCCCCGGGGGCCGGAGATACGGACCCCCAAATTTTATGTCCACGCTCAACTTATTTGACGGGCCTGACATACTGCTTCTGTGGACACTTCAATAAAGTGTATTTTTTAATAAGTATGTGCAATTTTGTTGATGAAAACACCTCTACTGTACTCAGCACACTCAGTGGAATCCATTTATGTAAGTTTTATCTCAAAATACTGTAGAATTTGCATAAAAATGAATGTCCACGGGAGCATTATGAAGGGCCCGCTGAATAAATTGGAAATGGACATTTCGTCATGTCAATAACCATCCCAATATTGTTGATAAATACACCTCTACTGTACTCAGCACACACAGTGGAATCCATTTATGTAAGTTTTATCTCATAATACTGTAGAATTTGCATAAAAATGAATGTCCACGGGAGCATTATGAAGGGCCCGCTGAATAAATTGGAAATGGACATTTTGTCATGTCAATTAACATCCCAATATTGTTGAAAAAAAACAAACACCTCTACTGTACTCAGCACACTCAGTGGAATCCAATGATGAAAGTTTCATGTCATAATACTGTACAATTTGCATACAAATGAACAAAATTGTGGATTTCACGTTGAGTTTTCGAGTATTTCACCACATATGGTGCATGTCCACCCACAACTTATTTGACGGGGCTGAATAAATTGGAAATGGACATTTTGTCATGTACATAAACATCACCAATATTGTTGATAAAAACACATCTACTGTACTCAGCACACTCAGTGGAATCCATTTATGTAAGTTTTATCTCAAAATACTGTAGAATTTGCATAGAAATTAATGTCCACGGGAGCATTATGGAGGGCCCGCTGAATAAATTGGAAATGGACGTTTCCTTATGTGAAAAGTCCCAAATTTTGACCGGCCATATCTCACCCAAAACGGGGGCAATCTTAAAGAAATTTGGGTCAAAGTTGAACCGTCCCTAGGCCTACCGAACGCCACTTGTCCGGAGTCGATTGGCCCCCGGGGGCCGGAACTACGGCCCCCCAGAGTTAAGGGGGTCAAACGGAAGGACATGTCCCAGAGACTTGAAACTCGGCTCGTTTGTAGCCCTCGAGGGGCCGTGTTTGACGCCACCACTCCCGAGTCGATAGGCCCCCGGGGGCCTGAGATACGGATCCCCAAAGACAAAAAGTACCAAAATTTGACCGGCTGTAACACACCCAAAACGGGGGCAAACTCCACCAAACTCAGGGTATTATTAGACCACGTGGACCTCTTTCCGATGCCACCTGCCCCAAGTCCCTACCCCCCCGGGGGCCGGAGATACGGACCCCCAAATGTTATGTCCACGCTCAACTTATTTGACGGGCCTGACATACTGCTTCTGTGGACACTTCAATAAAGTGTATTTTTTAATAAGTATGTGCAATTTTGTTGATGAAAACACATCTACTGTACTCAGCACACTCAGTGGAATCCATTTATGTAAGTTTTATCTCAAAATACTGTAGAATTTGCATAAAAATGAATGTCCACGGGAGCATTATGAAGGGCCCGCTGAATAAATTGGAAATGGACATTTCGTCATGTCAATAACCATCCCAATATTGTTGATAAAAACACCTCTACTGTACTCAGCACACTCAGTGGAATCCATTTATGTAAGTTTTATCTCATAATACTGTAGAATTTGCATAAAAATGAATGTCCACGGGAGCATTATGAAGGGCCCGCTGAATAAATTGGAAATGGACATTTTGTCATGTCAATTAACATCCCAATATTGTTGAAAAAAAAACAAACACCTCTACTGTACTCAGCACACTCAGTGGAATCCAATGATGAAAGTTTCATGTCATAATACTGTACAATTTGCATACAAATGAACAAAATTGTGGATTTCACGTTGAGTTTTCGAGTATTTCACCACATATGGTGCATGTCCACCCACAACTTATTTGACGGGGCTGAATAAATTGGAAATGGACATTTTGTCATGTATATAAACATCACCAATATTGTTGATAAAAACACATCTACTGTACTCAGCACACTCAGTGGAATCCATTTATGTAAGTTTTATCTCAAAATACTGTAGAATTTGCATAGAAATTAATGTCCACGGGAGCATTATGGAGGGCCCGCTGAATAAATTGGAAATGGACGTTTCCTTATGTGAAAAGTCCCAAATTTTGACCGGCCATATCTCACCCAAAACGGGGGCAATCTTAAAGAAATTTGGGTCAAAGTTGAACCCTCCCTAGGCCTACCGAACGCCACTTGTCCGGAGTCGATTGGCCCCCGGGGGCCGGAGATACGGCCCCCCAGAGTTAAGGGGGTCAAACGGAAGGACATGTCCCAGAGACTTGAAACTCGGCTCGTTTGTAGCCCTCGAGGGGCCGTGTTTGACGCCACCACTCCCGAGTCGATAGGCCCCCGGGGGCCTGAGATACGGATCCCCAAAGACAAAAAGTACCAAAATTTGACCGGCTGTAACACACCCAAAACGGGGGCAAACTCCACCAAACTCAGGGTATTATTAGACCACGTGGACCTCTTTCCGATGCCACCTGCCCCAAGTCCCTACCCCCCCGGGGGCCGGAGATACGGACCCCCAAATTTTATGTCCACGCTCAACTTATTTGACGGGCCTGACATACTGCTTCTGTGGACACTTCAATAAAGTGTATTTTTTAATAAGTATGTGCAATTTTGTTGATGAAAACACCTCTACTGTACTCAGCACACTCAGTGGAATCCATTTATGTAAGTTTTATCTCAAAATACTGTAGAATTTGCATAAAAATGAATGTCCACGGGAGCATTATGAAGGGCCCGCTGAATAAATTGGAAATGGACATTTCGTCATGTCAATAACCATCCCAATATTGTTGATAAAAACACCTCTACTGTACTCAGCACACTCAGTGGAATCCATTTATGTAAGTTTTATCTCATAATACTGTAGAATTTGCATACAAATGAACAAAATTGTGGATTTCAAATTGTGGATTTTCGGTAATTTCACCACATATGGTGCATGTCCATTTCCAATTTATTTGACGTGGGCTGAATAAATTGGAAATGGACATTTTGTCATGTACATAAAGATCACCAATATTGTTGATAAAAACACATCTACTGTACTCAGTACACTCATTGGAATCCATTTATGTAAGTTTTATCTCATAATACTGTAGAATTTGCATAAAAATTAATGTCCACGGGAGCATTATGAAGGGCCCGCTGAATAAATTGGAAATGGACATTTTGTCATGTCAATAACCATCCCAATATTGTTGATAAAAACACCTCTACTGTACTCAGCACACTCAGTGGAATCCATTTATGTAAGTTTTATCTCATAATACTGTAGAATTTGCATAAAAATGAATGTCCACGGGAGCATTATGAAGGGCCCGCTGAATAAATTGGAAATGGACATTTTGTCATGTCAATTAACATCCCAATATTGTTGAAAAAAAAACAAACACCTCTACTGTACTCAGCACACTCAGTGGAATCCAATGATGAAAGTTTCATGTCATAATACTGTACAATTTGCATACAAATGAACAAAATTGTGGATTTCACGTTGAGTTTTCGAGTATTTCACCACATATGGTGCATGTCCACCCACAACTTATTTGACGGGGCTGAATAAATTGGAAATGGACATTTTGTCATGTACATAAACATCACCAATATTGTTGATAAAAACACATCTACTGTACTCAGCACACTCAGTGGAATCCATTTATGTAAGTTTTATCTCAAAATACTGTAGAATTTGCATAGAAATTAATGTCCACGGGAGCATTATGGAGGGCCCGCTGAATAAATTGGAAATGGACGTTTCCTTATGTGAAAAGTCCAAAATTTTGACCGGCCATATCTCACCCAAAACGGGGGCAATCTTAAAGAAATTTGGGTCAAAGTTGAACCCTCCCTAGGCCTACCGAACGCCACTTGTCCGGAGTCGATTGGCCCCCGGGGGCCGGAGATACGGCCCCCCAGAGTTAAGGGGGTCAAACGGAAGGACATGTCCCAGAGACTTGAAACTCGGCTCGTTTGTAGCCCTCGAGGGGCCGTGTTTGACGCCACCACTCCCGAGTCGATAGGCCCCCGGGGGCCTGAGATACGGATCCCCAAAGACAAAAAGTACCAAAATTTGACCGGCTGTAACACACCCAAAACGGGGGCAAACTCCACCAAACTCAGGGTATTATTAGACCACGTGGACCTCTTTCCGATGCCACCTGCCCCAAGTCCCTACCCCCCCGGGGGCCGGAGATACGGACCCCCAAATTTTATGTCCACGCTCAACTTATTTGACGGGCCTGACATACTGCTTCTGTGGACACTTCAATAAAGTGTATTTTTTAATAAGTATGTGCAATTTTGTTGATGAAAACACCTCTACTGTACTCAGCACACTCAGTGGAATCCATTTATGTAAGTTTTGTCTCAAAATACTGTAGAATTTGCATAAAAATGAATGTCCACGGGAGCATTATGAAGGGCCCGCTGAATAAACTGGAAATGGACATTTTGTCATGTCAATTAACATCCCAATATTGTTGAAAAAAAAAAAACACCTCTACTGTACTCAGCACACTCAGTGGAATCCAATGATGAAAGTTTCATGTCATAATACTGTACAATTTGCATACAAATGAACAAAATTGTGGATTTCACGTTGAGTTTTCGAGTATTTCACCACATATGGTGCATGTCCACCCACAACTTATTTGACGGGGCTGAATAAATTGGAAATGGACATTTTGTCATGTACATAAACATCACCAATATTGTTGATAAAAACACATCTACTGTACTCAGTACACTCATTGGAATCCGTTTATGTGAGTTTCATGTCATAATACTGTATAATTTGCATACAAATGAAGAAAATTGGGGATTTCACGTTGAGTTTTCGAGTATTTCACCACATATGGTGCATGTCCACCCACAACTTATTTGACGGGGCTGAATAAATTGGAAATGGACATTTTGTCATGTACATAAACATCACCAATATTGTTGATAAAAACACATCTACTGTACTCAGTACACTCATTGGAATCCGTTTATGTGAGTTTCATGTCATAATACTGTATAATTTGCATACAAATGAACAAAATTGTGGATTTCAAATTGTGGATTTTCGGTAATTTCACCACATATGGTGCATGTCCATTTCCAATTTATTTGACGTGGGCTGAATAAATTGGAAATGGACATTTTGTCATGTACATAAACATCACCAATATTGTTGATAAAAACACATCTACTGTACTCAGCACACTCATTGGAATCCGTTTATGTGAGTTTCATGTCATAATACTGTATAATTTGCATACAAATGAAGAAAATTGGGGATTTCACGTTGAGTTTTCGAGTATTTCACCACATATGGTGCATGTCCACCCACAACTTATTTGACGGGGCTGAATAAATTGGAAATGGACATTTTGTCATGTACATAAACATCACCAATATTGTTGATAAAAACACATCTACTGTACTCAGTACACTCATTGGAATCCGTTTATGTGAGTTTCATGTCATAATACTGTAGAATTTGCATACAAATGAATAAAATTGGGGATTTCACGTTGAGTTTTCGAGTATTTCACCACATATGGTGCATGTCCATTTCCAATTTATTTGACAGGCCTGAATAAATTGGAAATGGACATTTCGTCATGTACATAAACATCACCAATATTGTTGATAAAAACACATCTACTGTACTCAGCACACTCAGTGGAATCCATTTATGTAAGTTTTATCTCAAAATACTGTAGAATTTGCATAGAAATTAATGTCCACGGGAGCATTATGGAGGGCCCGCTGAATAAATTGGAAATGGACGTTTCCTTATGTGAAAAGTCCCAAATTTTGACCGGCCATAACTCACCCAATACGGGGGCAATCTTAAAGAAATTTGGGTCAAAGTTGAACCGTCCCTAGGCCTACCGAACGCCACTTGTCCGGAGTCGATTGGCCCCTGGGGGCCGGAGATACGGCCCCCCAGAGTTAAGGGGGTCAAACGGAAGGACATGTCCCAGAGACTTGAAACTCGGCTCGTTTGTAGCCCTCGAGGGGCCATGTTTGACGCCACCACTCCCGAGTCGATAGGCCCCCGGGGGCCTGAGATACGGATCCCCAAAGACAAAAAGTACCAAAATTTGACCGGCTGTAACTCACCCAAAACGGGGGCAAACTCCACCAATCTCAGGGTATTATTAGACCACGTGGACCTCTTTCCGATGCCACCTGCCCCAAGTCCCTACCCCCCCGGGGGCCGGAGATACGGACACCCAATTTTTTTGTCCACGCTGAACTTATTTGACGGGCCTGACATACTGCTTCCGTGGACACTTCAATAAAGTGTATTTTTTAATAAGTATGTGCAATTTTGTTGATGAAAACACCTCTACTGTACTCAGCACACTCAGTGGAATCCATTTATGTAAGTTTTGTCTCAAAATACTGTAGAATTTGCATAAAAATGAATGTCCACGGGAGCATTATGAAGGGCCCGCTGAATAAATTGGAAATGGACATTTCGTCATGTATATAAACATCCCAGTATTGCTGATAAAAACACAAGGTCCTAGGGCTTTGTGCTTTGGGGGCGCCAGTGAGGGGCCCCAGAGATGCGAGAATCTCGAATCTCGTTGCCCCACGATCCAGCGTCTCCAAACGGGGGACGTCCACGAACCCGCTAGGCCGAACCCATTCAAATAAATTGCAGGTGGGATTTTTTCAGAAACGTCCCAGGAGCACGAAACTCGGCACGGCGGCTCTCGGGGGCCCCCCGAGCGAGGCGCCGAAAGCGCGGGGCCCTAGGACGACGCGCTTTTTTTCCCGAGGTCCGATGGTTTCGTGCTTTGGGGGCCTGAGCGAGGGGCCCCCGAGATGCCAGAATCTCAAATCTCGAGTTCCTACCGCCCATCGTCTCAGAACGGGGGACGTCCCACTTCCCATTTAAACGCGTACAGGTTTGGTGGACGCGCACTCCCTTTTTTGACCTTTTGACCCCTAAAGAAGGACGTACGGTCGCAGGACTTTGGCTACTGGCTGAGGGGGTCCCCTCGAGCCAAAGGTTTCGATTTCAGCTCGATCGGCCCTTTCGAAAGCGTGTCCACGAACCCGCTAGGCCGAACCCATTCAAATAAATTGCAGGTGGGATTTTTTCAGAAACGTCCCAGGGGCCCGAAATTCGGCACGGTGGCTCCAGGGCCATCCCAGAGCGAGGCGCCAAAAGCGCCAGGCCCTAGGACGAAGGAAAAATCGAGAGCCTCCTGAACAAAATATCTCCCTCAGTCTTCTTAGACTCTTACACAGTCAGAGGCTTTCGACTGATTTCAAAGTGTCAAAGGGGTATTTTTTTCCCCAAGGTCCTAGGGCTTCGTGCTTCGGGGGTGCGACCGAGGGGCCCCAGAGATGCGCAAATCTCGAATCTCGTGGCCCTACGACCCAGCGTCTCCGAACGGGAGACGTCCACGAACCCGCTAGGCCGAACCCATTCAAATAAATGGCAGGTGGGATTTTTTTAGAAACGTCCCAGGGACCCGAAATTCGGCACGGTGGCTCTCGGGGGCCCCCCAAGCGAGGCTCCGAAAGCGCGTGGCCCTAGGACGACGCGCTTTTTTTCCCGCGGTCCGATGGGCTCGTGCTTCGGGGGACTGAGCGAGGGGCCCCCGAGATGCCAGAATCTCAAATCTCGAGTTCCTACCACCCATCGTCTCAGAACTGGGGACGTCCCGCTTCCCATTTAAACGCGTACAGGTTTGGTGGACGCGCGCTCCCTTTTTTGACCTTTTGACCCCTAAAAAAGGCCGTACGGTCACAGGACTTTTCCGACCGGTCGAGGAGGTCCCCTCGAGCCGAAGGTTTCGAATTCAGCTCAATCGTCCCTTTCGGAAGCGTGTCCACGAACCCGCTAGGCCGAACCCATTCAAATAAATTGCAGGTGGGATTTTTTCAGAAACGTCCCAGGGGCCCGAAATTCGGCACGGTGGCTCCAGGGCCATCCCAGAGCGAGGCGCCAAAAGCGCCAGGCCCTAGGACGAAGGAAAAATCGAGAGCCTCCTGAACAAAATATCTCCCTCAGTCTTCTTAGACTCTTACACAGTCAGAGGCTTTCGACTGATTTCAAAGTGTCAAAGGGGTATTTTTTTCCCGAGGTCCTAGGGCTTCGTGCTTCGGGGGTGCGATCGAGGGGCCCCAGAGATGCGCAAATCTCGAATCTCGTGGCCCTACGACCCAGCGTGTCCGAACGGGAGACGTCCACGAACCCGCTAGGCCGAACCCATTCAAATAAATGGCAGGTGGACGCGCGCTCCCTTTTTTGACCTTTTGACCCCTAAAAAAGGCCGTACGGTCACAGGACTTTTCCGGCCGGTCGAGGAGGTCCCCTCGAGCCGAAGGTTTCGAATTCAGCTCAATCGTCCCTTTCGGAAGCGTGTCCACGAACCCGCTAGGCCGAACCCATTCAAATAAATTGCAGGTGGGATTTTTTTAGAAACGTCCCAGGATCACGAAACTCGGCACGGTGGCTCTCGGGGGCCCCCCGAGCTAGGCGCCGAAAGCGCGGAGCCCTAGGACGACACGTTTTTTTTCCCGCGGTCCGATGGTTTCGTGCTTCGGGGGCCTGAGCGAGGGGCCCCCGAGATGCCAGAATCTCAAATCTCGGGTCCCTACCACCCATCGTCTCAGAACGGGGAACGTCCCACTTCCAATTTATACGCGTACAGGTTTGGTGGACGCGCGCTCCCTTTTTTGACCTTTTGACCCCTAAAAAAGGCCGTACGGTCACAGGACTTTTCCGACCGGTCGAGGAGGTCCCCTCGAGCCGAAGGTTTCGATTTCAGCTCAATCGTCCCTTTCGGAAGCGTGTCCACGAACCCGCTAGGCCGAACCCATTCAAATAAATTGCAGGTGGGATTTTTTCAGAAACGTCCCAGGGGCCCGAAATTCGGCACGGTGGCTCCAGGGCCATCCCAGAGCGAGGCGCCAAAAGCGCCAGGCCCTAGGACGAAGGAAAAATCGAGAGCCTCCTGAACAAAATATCTCCCTCAGTCTTCTTAGACTCTTACACAGTCAGAGGCTTTCGACTGATTTCAAAGTGTCAAAGGGGTATTTTTTTCCCCAAGGTCCTAGGGCTTCGTGCTTCGGGGGTGCGACCGAGGGGCCCCAGAGATGCGCAAATCTCGAATCTCGTGGCCCTACGACCCAGCGTCTCCGAACGGGAGACGTCCACGAACCCGCTAGGCCGAACCCATTCAAATAAATTGCAGGTGGGATTTTTTTAGAAACGTCCCAGGATCACGAAACTCGGCACGGTGGCTCTCGGGGGCCCCCCGAGCTAGGCGCCGAAAGCGCGGAGCCCTAGGACGACACGTTTTTTTTCCCGCGGTCCGATGGTTTCGTGCTTCGGGGGCCTGAGCGAGGGGCCCCCGAGATGCCGGAATCTCAAATCTCGGGTCCCTACCACCCATCGTCTCAGAACGGGGGACGTCCCACTTCCAATTTATACGCGTACAGGTTTGGTGGACGCGCGCTCCCTTTTTTGACCTTTTGACCCCTAAAAAAGGCCGTACGGTCACAGGACTTTTCCGACCGGTCGAGGAGGTCCCCTCGAGCCGAAGGTTTCGAATTCAGCTCAATCGTCCCTTTCGGAAGCGTGTCCACGAACCCGCTAGGCCGAACCCATTCAAATAAATTGCAGGTGGGATTTTTTCAGAAACGTCCCAGGGGCCCGAAATTCGGCACGGTGGCTCCAGGGCCATCCCAGAGCGAGGCGCCAAAAGCGCCAGGCCCTAGGACGAAGGAAAAATCGAGAGCCTCCTGCACAAAATATCTCCCTCAGTCTTCTTAGACTCTTACACAGTCAGAGCCTTTCGAGTGATTTCAAAGTGTCAAAGGGGTATTTTTTTTCCCGAGGTCCTAGGGCTTCGTGCTTCGGGGGTGCGATCGAGGGGCCCCAGAGATGCGCAGATCTCGAATCTCGTGGCCCTACGACCCAGCGTGTCCGAACGGGAGACGTCCACGAACCCGCTAGGCCGAACCCATTCAAATAAATGGCAGGTGGGATTTTTTCAGAAACGTCCCAGGGACCCGAAATTCGGCACGGTGGCTCTCGGGGGCCCCCCAAGCGAGGCTCCGAAAGCGCGTGGCCCTAGGACGACGCGCTTTTTTTCCCGCGGTCCGATGGGCTCCTGCTTCGGGGGCCTGAGCGAGGGGCCCCCGAGATGCCAGAATCTCAAATCTCGGGTTCCTACCACCCATCGTCTCAGAACTGGGGACGTCCCGCTTCCCATTTAAACGCGTAGAGGTTTGGTGGACGCGCGCTCCCTTTTTTGACCTTTTGACCCCTAAAGAAGGTCGTACGTTCGCGGGACTTTGGCGACCGGTCGAGGGGGTCCCCTCGAGCCAACGGTTTCGATTTCAGCTCGATCGGCCCTTTCGGAAGCGTGTCCACGAACCCGCTAGGCCGAACCCATTCAAATAAATTGCAGGTGGGATTTTTTCAGAAACGTCCCAGGAGCACGAAACTCGGCACGGCGGCTCCCGGGGCCTCCCCGAGCGTGCCCCCGAAAGCGCGGGGCCCTAGGATGACGCACTTTTTTTCCCGTGGTGCTATGGGCTCGTGCTTCGGGGGCCTGAGCGTGGGGTCCCCGAGATGCTCAAATCTCAAATCCTGGGTCCCTATGACCTTTCGTCTTGGAACTACAAAAATAGCTGCAAATGGACAAATAGTGGGTTCGTGGGACCAGGGGGGCGGGGCTCGTGGCCGGGGAGGAGGTTCCGTGGGGTTCCGCGGGCGTTCCGTAACAGTAATGGGCAAATGGACAAATAGTGGGTTCGTGGGACCTGGGGGGCGGGGCTCGTGGCCGGGGAGGGGGTCCCGGGGGGTTCCGGGGACGTTCCGTAACAATAATGGGCAAATGGACAAATAGTGGGTTCGTGGGACCTTGGGGGCGGGGCTAGTGGCCGGGGAGGGGGTCCCGGGGGGTTCCGGGGACGTTCCGTAACAATAATGGGCAAATGGACAAATAGTGGGTTCGTGGGACCTTGGGGGCGGGGCTCGTGGCCGGGGAGGGGGTCCCGGGGGGTTCCGGGGACGTTCCGTAACAATAATGGGCAAATGGACAAATAGTGGGTTCGTGGGACGGGGGTCCCCCCATCAAACCGGTAGGGCTGTGGACAAATAGAGGGTCGCTGGGACGAAGACCCCCACCGGAGTCATTCACTCAAATGAGAAATGGACAAATAGTAGGTTCGTGGGACCTCGGGGGCGGGGCTCGTGGCCGGGGAGGGGGTCCCGGGGGGTTCCGGGGACGTTCCGTAAAAATAATGGGCAAATGGACAAATAGTGGGTTCGTGGGACCTTGGGGGCGGGGCTAGTGGCCGGGGAGGGGGTCCCGGGGGGTTCCGCGGCCGTTCCGTAACAATAATGGGCAAATGGACAAATAGTGGGTTCGTGGGACGGGGGTCCCCCCATCAAACCGGTAGGGCTGTGGACAAATAGAGGGTCGCTGGGACGAAGACCCCCACCGCAGTCATTCACTCAAATGAGAAATGGACAAATAGTAGGTTCGTGGGAGCAAATTCCCCACTTTGCCTTGCAAAGCAATGGAAAATGGACGAATAATAGGTTCAAGGACAGTGGGGGGGGAGGGCTGGGGCAGTGGGGGGTAGGCCAGTGGGGGCTCATCGCCCCCTAGAGGCGTCCGCAGCCCTATTGGTCCCGACTACCCCAACGGAAAAAAAAGTAAGTCGAAACGTCCCGTTGGCCAGTTAAATAATCTGCAAACGGGATCCAAATCCACACTACGGTCCCACCGAACCACTATTTGCCCAATGGCAATTTAAATGAATGGGGAAATTTCCACGAACCCATATAATGTACTACCTCTCAAAAGCATAAAAAACTTGATAAACAAACACAAAAACAAAATGAAAACCCAGTTTTTGCTGGGATCAAGCTAGCATCACACTGAATCCAAAATCTAAATCCTTCTATGAATCTTTCATCTTCTCACCCTAAATTGTTACAGGAAGAACAGGCAATAATAAATCCTCATCTTCAGCTGTGATTCCCCGCAGTGTAAGCACAGTACTTACACTCTCTTTCAGAGTCATTTTCTGCACAACCTGGTAGTGTGATACTGTATCCTATTATTGCTCTTGCTCAAACAGTATCTTCACGTTTCTGCAGTTCTCATGTAAATTCACCGAAATGCTGAAAGCAACATTGCCCTGTCAAAACATTAAATAAATTATTCATATATTTAAAAATAGTTTAACTTAATTGTGTTTGATGAAAAAGAAGAAAGAAGTCAAAGAGTTCAGGTAACCATAACAGATGCAAATGAGCACATTACATGATCTTTTTTAATTAGCGACTACTTAACCTGAATAAAACGTTAATCAGATGCATCATGCTCATTCAAACTGAAGAGGACAATGTCACATTATTATTATTATTATTATTATTATTATTATTATTATTTTAGACAAGTGGATTTGAAGTGATTTTAAATTACAATTATTGTAGGTAGGTAAATACATACATAAATAACATCTCTTAACCAAAAGCAGGACAATCTCACATTTTCCCCAGTTATACTGGAGATAAAAACATTCCCGATTCTTTTTAGCCTTAGTGATTTGATAAATAGATATGGCTGCACTGTAGAGACAGCTTGTGTTTTTTTGTGCATGCCTCCGAGCTGAATAGAAAAAATAAATGTGGTTGTAGATCAGCATGAGCAGCAAACAGCAAAAAAAAAAAAAAAAATCACTGAGAATTTCATTTCATTCCATTTCTAGAAAGAAATTAAATCTGGTAGAATGCACACAACTGACCACATACTACTCAAACCAATGTAAAATAAAAACAAATTATTTAAAAATTTCTAAATCCATGTCTTTTGACAGTACATTCTCTCTCGGAATACTTGAAGTTTAGGACAAATGAATGCTTTATGCTGAAAATGGTCTTTGCAGCTCTGCTGTATTTCAGCTTTGGTGGTCATTGGTTCAGTAGCTGCTTTTGTCTATGAATATTAGCTCTAATTGCTTGTAAAATTCTTGTAACATTTTATGTGACTTTTATTGGAAGCAGTGTTGCCCAGCCAGTGATTTTATGGCAGATCATGGACATAACCAAACACCTTTCACTGTTAATGTGGTCGATGTTTCTAACCTTTATTGAACTTGTGCTCTAAATGTTGCAATTGCTGACAAAGGACATAGACCTCCCAGTCCCAGTAGAATTAAAGCAATATTTTCTTACCTTGCAATATCATTATGATGGTTCACTGGCTTATAATAAGGCAAATGGCTTATGTTTCTTACCCAAACGTCTGTTCTGAGAGTAAGGTTGGTGAGCGGGTACGAAATTAAGTGAAATAAGGCACTTTACAACAGCAAATGCTAAAATATAATATATTTCAAAATATACAAAAAAAAAAAAAAAAAAAAAAAAAAAGCCAATAATAAATTAAATTAAATAAATCTATATATCCTCAATTTTAGATTATATTCTTTGAACCTATGAAGCAGTAAGTACATTTTTATAGGTATATTTTTATTCACATATATTTCAACATATACAAAATATGGCCAAAATGTACTAATATAAATTTAAAACATATTTAAAACATATTTATGCTATGTAAAATATAGTTAATAATTGCTACTATTTTTTATGTATTTTAGGTGTTATTATATTGTCCAATATATATATTAAAAGAAAGAAAGAAAGAAAGAAAGAAAGAAAGAAAGAAAGAAAGAAAGAAAGAAAGAAAGAAAAAAAAGAAAAAAAGAAAAAAGAAATGAGAACATGTATTTAAAGATTTAAAATGTAATATAAATGTTATATATTTTGGTATTTGAAGGTTGAAACAAAGTATATTTTGTATTTGAAAGATATATAAAAATATTTATGCTTAAAGAAAACAAGAAGAAATTATGTAATAAAAATTAAAGAGATACATTTAAATTAAGATATATTCTTTAAACCAATATGACAAAAAAATTATATTTTTAAAATAAGAATATAATATAAAATAATATAAAATTGAAAACATATTTATCTAATTGAAAGATATATAGATTTATGATAAAAATCAGAGAGAATTCTGTAATAAAAATTATAAAGTATGTAAGATAAATGCATGTTATAAGATAAATTGTGTGTTTAGAAAAACAACTTAATTCACAATAGATTCTTTTAACCAATATGACATTAAAATGAGAATATATATTTTATTATCATAGTTGCAACTATATATAATGTGTTTTAAGATTCAAAATGTAAAATAATGTAAGATATTTTGCTATGTGAATGTTTAATTAAAGCATATTTTGTATTGGAAAAAATAATATTTAAAAAAAAAATACTATTATATTTATATTTGACACATATAGACACATTTAGCATATTTGAAATATATTTTAGTTTTAAAAAATTACTAATACAACAAATATTTCCAGGACTGACATGGCACAGCTTACCCCTCAGGTCAAGTTGATATCAGAAAAATATGACAAAAATGTATATATTTTAAAATAAGAATATATATTTCAATATATACAGAACATGGAAAAATAAATATAAAATAGAATATAAAATTGAAAATATGTAAGTGTAAATGTAAGTTGTAAATGACTTATATTGCACCTTTTTTTTTTTTTTTTTTTTTACAAATTTTTATGTATTTTGTTCATATATACAGTGGGTACAGAAAGTATTCAGACCCCCTTAAATGTTTCACTCTTCGTTATATTGCAGCCATTTGCTGAAATCATTTAAGTTGATTTTTTTTCCTCATTAATGTACACACAGCACCCCATATTGACAGAAAAACACAGAATTGTTGACATTTTTGCACATTTATTATAAAAGAAAAACTGAAATATCACATGGTCCTAAGTATTCAGACCCTTTGCTCAGTATTTAGTAGAAGCACCCTTTTGATCTAATACAGCCATGAGTCTTTTTGGGAAAGATGCAACAAGTTTTTCACACCTGGATTTGGGGATCTGCCATTCCTCCTTGCAGATCCTCTTCAGTTCTGTCAGGTTGGATGGTAAACGTTGGTGGACAGCCATTTTTAGGTCTCTCCAGAGATGCTCAATTGGGTTTAAGTCAGGGCTCTGGCTGGGCCATTCAAGAACAGTCACGGAGTTGTTGTGAAGCCACTCCTTCGTTCTTTTAGCTGTGTGCCTAGGGTCATTGTCTTGTTGGAAGGTAAACCTTCGGCCCAGTCTGAGGTCCTGAGCACTCTGGAGAAGGTTTTCATCCAGGATATCCCTGTACTTGGCCGCGTTCATCTTTCCCTCGATTGCAACCAGTCGTCCTGTCCCTGCAGCTGAAAAACACCCCCACAGCATGATGCTGCCACCATCATGCTTCACTGTTGGGACTGTATTGGACAGGTGATGAGCAGTGCCTGGTTTTCTCCACACATACCGTTTAGAATTAAGGCCAAAAAGTTCTTGGTCTCATCAGACCAGAAAATCTTATTTCTCACCATCTTGGAGTCCTTCAGGTGTTTTTTAGCAAACTCCATGCAGGCTTTCATGTGTCTTGCACTGAGGAGAGGCTTCCGTCGGGCCACTCTGCCATAAAGCCCCAACTGGTGGAGGGCTGCAGTGATGGTTGACTTTCTACAACTTTCTCCCATCTCCCAACTGCATCTCTGGAGCTCAGCCACAGTGATCTTTGGGTTCTTCTTTACCTCTCTCACCAAGGCTCTTCTCCCCCGATAGCTCAGTTTGGCCGGACGGCCAGCTCTAGGAAGGGTTCTGGTCGTCCCAAACGTCTTCCATTTAAGGATTACGGAGGGCACTGTGCTCTTAGGAACCTTAAGTGTGGTAGAAATTTTTTTGTAACCTTGGCCAGATCTGTGCCTTGCCACAATTCTGTCTGTGAGCTCTTCAAGCAGTTCCTTTGACCTCATGATTCTCATTTGCTCTGACATGCACTGTGAGCTGCAAGGTGTGACAGGTGTGTGGCTTTCCTAATCAAGTCCAATCAGTATAATCAAACACAGCTGGACTCAAATGAAGGTGTAGAACCATCTGAAGGATGATCAGAAGAAATGGACAGCACCTGAGTTAAATATATGAGTGTCACAGCAAAGGGTCTGAATACTTAGGACTTAGGTGATATTTCAGTTTTTCTTTTTTTAATAAATCTGCAAAAAATGTCAACAATTCTGTGTTTTTCTGTCAATATGGGGTGCTGTGTGTACATTAATGAGGAAAAAAATGAACTTAAATGATTTCAGCAAATGGCTGCAATATAACAAAGAGTGAAACATTTAAGGGGGTCTGAATACTTTCTGTACCCACTGTATATATAAATAATATTGCAACCAACATGTGTTTTAAGATTCATAATGTAAGATATTTTGGTATTTGAATGTTCAGGTGAAGTATATTTTGTATTTGAAAAAAAAAAATATTTTTTAAATATATAACGTATTCATTTAATATTGTATTTAAAATGTATAATTTCTTTAATTCACACTTTTTTATAACATATGGACATGGAGCATATTTGAAATATATTTAGTCATAAAAACAACAAAAATACTAATAATACAAATATTTACAGCATTGACATGGCACAGCTTACCCCTCAGGTCAAGTTGATAGCTTGATATATATTTGATATTTTTTGTGTATTTTAAAATAAAATAAATAAATAAATAAATAAATACCTAAAAACACAATATTATAATATAACAAATCAAACATTAATAAATCATCAAAAGATTAGAAATACATTTTCTTGCCTCTGAAATACATTTTGGTATAAGTGAACAGCTCAAAAATACTGATGACTCATCTTGCACTGGTGGGCGTGTCTAATGTTTTATCCAATCATATGCTCTCTAGAACGAGAATCTCCATCTCTCTAACAAGTACCTAATCATGGTTCACACTTCACAGTTCACAATTCAAATTTTTTTATTCAAATTTTTTATAAAAGAACCTCTTTTTAAACATCCCACCCCAACTTCCTGTTTCAATCAGAAATACATCAGAATGGGAAAGAAAACGTAAATGATCAAAGTCCACAACCAACCACAGTCTTCCAACATCATATCTCGTGTGCGATATTTCCCAGCCTGTTTGAACTACATAGGCTCCATTTGGTTTTCACCGTCTCTTTTGTTGCTTCCTGTAATCTCTCGAGATTTTATAAGATTCAAGATCCTGCATAATGGGATGCAATCCACATCCATGATAGAAAGGGATTATACCCCGCAAGCTATATTTAGAGCGGAAAGTTTACTACTTCACAACTTGCTCGCACCTATCAGCAGCAAACTGTAACTGTGATGAATTTTAAAGGCTGCTTAATCCTTTTAAATCTCTGTCACATCCGATACATTGAGGTGCCCGCTGGAAAAAAAAAATCAAGCTGGCTTTGGGAATTGTGTCTGCGCTCAAAAGGCAGCCTGTTTAGGGAATCTATGCTTGTGCTGCCTTGGCAGAGATAACCCAAACACTCCAAGGCCTTCACGGGGGATTACGGTGTGTCAGTGCATGGCGGCTTTGACCAGGAGACCTCACCTTGAGAGAGGAACATTCAGCAGGGGTTCAAATGTTCTATCTGGGCCACTGTGGGATTAGCGTGTGAGACAGGACCAACGACTGTGAAAGGATTCCGAATTCGTCGGAACACCCATTTCCACGGAGTGACTCTCTTCAACGCCGTGGCTTAAATGGCTGAACCCTGGATGTGCGATTAGTGTGAGAGTGGCGTTAATCATTTCTTGATGTCTACATCAAACAGGATTGTCAAGCTACGGATGCAGCGCTATCCTATGGCATATTAACATATTTTGAAGATAGCAGGCACATTAAATGTGGAGGGCAGGGTAAGATGTGCCACTTTGTGCCTAAGCTGCTCTCTAGGCAAGGATGAAATATGGGTTTGCTATCAACTTGACCTGAGGGGTAAACTGTGCCATGTCAGTACTGGAAATATATGTATTAGTATTATTATTTTTTTGGGCCAAAATAAATTTTAAACATGCTAAATATGTCCATATGTTATTAAAAAGTGTGGATTAAAGAAATATAAATCACTTAAACATTCAACATGTAGGTTGCAGAAATTTATTTGAAAATGCATTAAAATGGTCAAATATGTGGTGAAATATTACAAATATTAGTAATTCAAACTTAGATGTAAATACATTTTGATAAATATATTTTAAAATTTATATTAAAAAATATATATATTTTTTGTGCTCTCTCTCTCTCTATATATATATATATATATTAAAATATATATTTTTAAAATTTTAAAAACTTAAAAAAGATTATTTTTAAAAATATACATTTTTGTCATATTGGTTGAAAGAATATATCTTGAATTAAGTTTGTTTTTCTAAACACATAAGTTATCTTATAACATATAACTTACCTTATAGTTTTTATTACAGAATTTTCTTCTTTGTTTTTTTTTTTATCATAAATCTTGCTATATACCTTTCAAATCTAAAATATACTTTGTTTAAACCTTCAAATACCCAAATATAACATTATATTACATTTTGAATCTTAAAACACATTAATATTTGAAAATATACAAAAATAGTCAAAATATGTGGTGAAATATAAGTAATTAAAACTTACATGTAAATACATTTTATATAAATATATTTCAGAATCTACAGGTCCTTCTCAAAAAATTAGCATATTGTGATAAAGTTCATTATTTTCTGTAATGTACTGATAAACATTAGACTATCATATATTTTAGATTCATTACACACAACTGAAGTAGTTCAAGACTTTTATTGTTTTAATATTGATGATTTTGGCATACAGCTCATGAAAACCCCAAATTCCTATCTCAAAAATTTGCATATCATGAAAAGGTTCTCTAAACGAGCTATTAACCTAATCATCTGAATCAACTAATTAACTCTAAACACCTGCAAAAGATTCCTGAGGCTTTTAAAAACTCCCAGCCTGGTTCATTACTCAAAACCGCAATCATGGGTAAGACTGCCGACCTGACTGCTGTCCAGAAGGCCATCATTGACACCCTCAAGCAAGAGGGTAAGACACAGAAAGAAATTTCTGAACGAATAGGCTGTTCCCAGAGTGCTGTATCAAGGCACCTCAGTGGGAAGTCTGTGGGAAGGAAAAAGTGTGGCAGAAAACGCTGCACAACGAGAAGAGGTGACCGGACCCTGAGGAAGATTGTGGAGAAGGACCGATTCCAGACCTTGGGGGACCTGCGGAAGCAGTGGACTGAGTCTGGAGTAGAAACATCCAGAGCCACCGTGTACAGGGGTGTGCAGGAAATGGGCTACAGAGAAGCAGCACTAGACTGTTGCTCAGTGGTCCAAAGTACTTTTTTCGGATGAAAGCAAATTTTGCATGTCATTCGGAAATCAAGGTGCCAGAGTCTGGAGGAAGACTGGGGAGAGGGAAATGCCAAAATGCCTGAAGTCCAGTGTCAAGTACCCACAGTCAGTGATGGTCTGGGGTGCCATGTCAGCTGCTGGTGTTGGTCCACTGTGTTTTATCAAGGGCAGGGTCAATGCAGCTAGCTATCAGGAGATTTTGGAGCACTTCATGCTTCCATCTGCTGAAAAGCTTTATGGAGATGAAGATTTCATTTTTCAGCACGACCTGGCACCTGCTCACAGTGCCAAAACCACTGGTAAATGGTTTACTGACCATGGTATTACTGTGCTCAATTGGCCTGCCAACTCTCCTGACCTGAACCCCATAGAGAATCTGTGGGATATTGTGAAGAGAAAGTTGAGAGACGCAAGACCCAACACTCTGGATGAGTTTAAGGCCACTATCGAAGCATCCTGGGCCTCCATAACACCTCAGCAGTGCCACAGGCTGATTGCCTCCATGCCACGCCGCATTGAAGCAGTCATTTCTGCAAAAGGATTCCCGACCAAGTATTGAGTGCATAACTGAACATAATTATTTGAAGGTTGACTTTTTTTGTATTAAAAACACTTTTCTTTTATTGGTCGGATGAAATATGCTAATTTTTTGAGATAGGAATTTTGGGTTTTCATGAGCTGTATGCCAAAATCATCAATATTAAAACAATAAAAGGCTTGAACTACTTCAGTTGTGTGTAATGAATCTAAAATATATGAAAGTCTAATGTTTATCAGTACATTACAGAAAATAATTAACTTTATCACAATATGCTAATTTTTTGAGAAGGACCTGTATATTATATTATACATTGTTGTCTATTTTGTGTATACAATGAAATACATATTCTTATATATATATTTTTACTTTTTTTGTCATATTGGTTCGAAAAATATATCTTGAATTACGTTTGTTTATCTTAACATAATTTCTTATAGCATATACTAACATACATTTATCATATATTTATCCTAGAATTTTTGTCACTTTTCTGTTTTCTTCTTTTAGCATAACTATTAAATACAAAATATACTTTGTTTAAACCTACAAATATCAAAATATATAACATTATATTATATTTTGAATCTTAAAACACATGTAAAATTTTATTTGAAAATACATAAAAATGGTCAAAATATGTGGTGAAATATAAGTAATTAAAACTTACATGTAAATACATTTTAGATAAATATATTAAAAAAAATTAAATTATATTTTACATTTTTCTATGTTCTATAAATATATTAAAATATATATTCTTATTTTAAAAATAGAACTTTTTGTCATATTGGTTGAAAGAATATATCTTAAATTAAGTTTGTTTTTCTAAACAAATAGTCAAAATGTGTGGTGAAATATACAGTAAGTGATTAAAACTTACATGTAAATACATTTTAGATAAATATATTAAAAAATGTATATTATATTTTACATTTTTTATGTTCTATAAATATATTAAAATATATAGTTTTATTTTAAAAAATATTTTTTTATCTTACATTATATTACATTTTCTTAAAACACATTATATTTGAAAACATTAAAACTGTCAAAATTTACGTTAAAATATATTTAAAAATCTATATTATATTATACATTTTGTCCATGTTCTGTGTATATTGAAATATATTAATTTAAAAATATATATATTTTGTCATATTAGTTGAAAGAATATATCTTAAATTAAGTTCTTTTAACATATACATTTATCTTATATATTTATCTTATATATTTGTTACATTTTTTCCTTGTTTTTTAGTGCAAATATTGCTACATATTTTTAAATATAGTTTTAAACCTTCAAATACCAAAAAATAAAACATTATATTATATTTTAAATCTTTAAATACATTGTCTTTTTTTTGTTTTGTTTTATTGGTTCAAAGAATACATCTTGAATAAATTTTGTTTTTCTTAACATAATTTATCTTATAACATATACATTTATCTTACATATTTATATTATAATTTTTGTATTTTTTTTTTATTTTCTTCTAGCATACATATTGCTATACATCTTTTTCAAATACAAAATATATTTCATTTAAATCTTCGAATACCAAAATATATATTATATTAAATTATATAAAATTCTCATTTTTTTCTTCTGTTTCATTGTTCCTTCATTTTAATATATATTTCATAAAACTGGCAAAAATATGTGGTAAAATATTAGTAAGTATATTTTACATACCATAAATATAATTTAAAACGTATACATTTGTGTCCATGTTCTATATATACTGGAATATATATTCTTATTTTAAATAAGGAATTTTGTCATATTGGTTTAAACAATAATAACCTGAATAACACTATTTATTTTATATAACATGAAAATTTATTTTATAATTTTAATTACATCATTTTCATCTTGTTTTTTAAACATAAATCTTGCTATATAGCTTTCAAATACACAATACACTTTGTTTAACCCTTTAAATACAGACATATATAACATTATGTTACATTTTGAATTTTTAAATACATGTTCTCTTCTTTATTTTCTAAATAATATATATATTGGACCATATATTAACATTGGAAATAAAAAAATGGCAAACATATGTGGTAAAGTAAGCTTTCTAAACACATAATTTATTGACATAATTGTCTTCTTGTGTTTAGCATAAATCTTGCTTTTAATAATCATTAGAAAAACTGACTACTTTCCAGTGGTTTGTCTGACTGATTGGTAAATGACAAATCAGCGCATTGTATTGAACTATTCTTGGAAATATCAAGCACACAATATGACTTAATCAATATAAAAGAGTTAAAATGGGTCAGCTACTAAATAAAACCCTTTTGGATGATGGTGAGGACGTGCACACAAAGAATTTTACAGTAAAGGTACTTATAAAAAAGATGCAGAAGGAAGACATTGAGTGCACTTTGTGTGGAGCTTTCATCTCACTGTTTTCAGTGTTCTTGGATTTTGTGATGGATTGCCCTGGGGTAATTTCAGCCACTTTTAGAGAGCGCTAAATAGAGAAAGTGAATGAAAGAGAGGTGACGTTTTATGAAAATTCACAAAAATTTGACAAGTGGGGATAGTTTGTCCTTAAAATGCCTGCAACTGACTTAGAGCCTGAAACAAAGCTTCACAAATTCAAGGTCTGTAGATTATGAAAGTAAAACAAACTGTGGGATTAAAAAGATAAGACTGAAAAAAAATAAATAAAAAATGCATTCAATGTAAAAATTCAATTGGTTTTAAAATGTCTAGACCTCTAATTAAAAAAGTACATTTGTACATTTTCACCCAAAAATGAAAATTACCCAATGATTTATTCACTCTCAAGCCATCCTAGGTGTATATGACTTCCTTCTTTCAGACAAATACAATCCAAGTTATATTAAAAAAAAAGAAATGCCCTGGCTCTTCCAAGCTTTATAATGACAGTGAATGGGTGTTGATTTTTTAATCAATAAAGTGTGTCCATCCATCCATCATAAAAAGTGTTCCATATGGCTCCAAGGGGTTAATAAAGGCCTTCTGAAGTGAACCGTTAGGTTTGTGTAAGAAAAATATCCATATCTAAAACTTTATTAAAAACTGTAATCTCTAGCTTCCGCTAAAGTGCAGAGGAGAAAACAAAACAAAAGAGCAGAGGAGAAAACAAAACAGCAGTCATGAATTAAAAGCACAAAATGAGGATTTGTAAAGAAAAATGTCTGATGATTTCGATATAAGCCAAGAGGAGACTGGTTTTCTTTTGTTGTAAACAAAACTTGGTTCTCGCGAGTAGGGATGCACCGATCCACATTTTTTCACTTCCGATCCGATTCCGATACCTGAATTTGGATATCTGCCGATACCGATACTATTCCGATACCAGAGCTCTATTTGCTTTTATATCACTATGACTATTATCATTATTGTTGATTTTATGAGGCTGTAACAAACTTCTCTACAAGCAAGTCTAAGTATCTCCCAAAAAGCAACTTGAGGTAAGTATGAGGTTAGAAAATGGCAGAAATCCCATCCTGAAAACAAATATGCAACTTTAAGGGTTTAAATTGATATTTATTTAAATTTCAAGACAGGGTTACTAGATACTAGTGCAATATACACTCTTGTTGCATAAAACATAAAGGTTTTCAAATATTTGAAATAAAAAATAAATATTCACACTGTAAATAGAACAATGTGCATCTGATCAACATAAATTCAGTAAATTATTGCTTGTGTAGCAGCAACAAAATAAGGTTTTCAAATGTTAAACATTTTGAATAAAAAGTGCAATAAGTGCACTTTTCGGATCAGCAAAAAACAAACAAAACAAAAAAAGTTTGTTGTTTATTAATTACTGAATGCTTACTTTAAGTACTTCTAATCCACAGCAAAAACTAGCTGAACTAATATAATAAGTAACAAAACAAGAACACTAACACAAATGACAAGTGTAGATGAATACAACATAAAGTTACTAATAAAAATCAATAATACTAGTATTCAGGTGCAGAAATTTAATAATTCATTGATAAATAACTAGTGCTTCTCACTGCAGGTATTTATAGGATGCTGTCTCTTTAAGGCCTAACGCACGTAATACTGGCACGCATCTCCTTCTCAGCTGTTTCGGTTCACTGAAGACATAACCGACGGTGTTACCAGAATAAAACAACGGGTATTTAAACATAACTTTGTATGAATGTTTCTGTTCAAGAGACGTTAAAGAGTAATCAGTCTGTGAATCGTGCAGTTTGAATCACGTCTCTCTCTCTCTCTCTCTCTCTCTCTCTCTCTCTGTGCGCGTGCTCGCTTCAGGTGTGTGCGGCAACGTTAAAAACAGAAAATAACACGCACGAAGTCTACAAATTATAAACTTTTACTCTATGATGGGTAATATTTAACAGTTAATCTACTAAATAAATCCACGAGGTGCCACCTCTCGGAACAACGGCTTTGCAAACATTGCACGTTGCTGTCTTTGCGGCGTCTCCGACCGTAAAGTATTTCCACACAGCGGACATGTATGACGCTCAATGCTAAACTGCTACCTGCAAACTGAAGATTTCCTGAAAGGAGGCATCTCATCTCTCTCAGTGTCTCATTGGAGCACAGACACGTCACCTAGCCCGGGATCACTTGTGAAGTCATTTCAGCAGACAGCACTGTACGTAGACATAACTCTGGATCGGAAATTTCTCTAGGTTGGATCGGAAATTTCCGATCCATTAATTAAGCTGGTATCGGAACCCGATACCGATACTGGATCGGATCGGCCCCATCCCTACTCGCGAGACTAGCACATTCTAACCAGAGCTAATGCTATGCCTACGTCCTACAACATCCATTGGAACTTCTTACAAAACCACATGGATTCACCTCAGATTCACCTCAGAAAGCATTAATTAACCTCAAGATGGTTAATAAAATTTAGTACCTCAAGATGGCGGCGCATGCACACGCAGCGGCTTCTCTCTCTCCCGACCAAACAGTGTTTTCATGTTTTTCGTCCTGTAAGTCGCAGTGTTTTTGTACATCTTCGTCGTGTTTATCTGCCCTTAAGCACATTTATAGCCGAAAATTTTTGCTCGACATCGGTAGAAACAAAGTTTTTAAGTTGAACTCTGTGGACGCTGAAGAGCTGAATGAACTGGGTCTGCTCCGGAGGCCTATTCAATCACCGACCCCCACTCCTGCACCTGGGGATTTCAATCATGCAGACTTAAAGAGTGTGTTTCCAAAAATACAGCAACACATTGACTTTTCAACACGGGGAAATAACACACTGGACCTTGTTTACACCACCCAGAGAGGAGCTTACAAAGCTTTCCCCCTCCCCAACCTCGGTGCCTCTGATCACATCACTGTTATGCTAATGCCCTCTTACAGACCGCTCGTTAAAGTCACCAAACCGGTTTGTAAGCAGATACAAGTGTGGCCAGAGGGGTCTTCAGAGGCTTTACAGGACTGCTTTAACACCACAGACTGGAATATGTTTAAGCAGGCTGCCACTTACAACAACATCACTGACCTCCAGGAGTACACAGAGACTGTTGCAGCCTACATTAACAAATCCACTGAGGATGTAACAGTCACCAAAACCATCACTGTCCGCGCCAACCAAAAGCCATGGATGACAGGGGAGGTCTACAGGCTGCTGAAAGCTCGGAACGCTGCCTTCAGAGCTGGAAATGAGGCGAGCCTGAAGACAGCTAGGGCCAACCTGTCCCGTGGCATCAGAGGGGCTAAGAGACAGTACTCCAGAGGAATATCTTGTCACTTCAAAGACAGCAGAGACACACGGAGCATGTGGCGGGGCATACAGACCATCGCAGATTACAAGCCCCCTCCACAGACCTGTGACAGCACCATCTCCCTGCTGAACGAGCTAAACACCTTCTTCGCTCACTTTAAAGTGCAAAACAGCACCACAGCACAGAAGACCCCACCCCCTCCTGGTGACCAGGTGATGACTCTGTCCCCGGACAGTGTGAGGAGATCCCTCAGCAGGATCAACGCTCGCAAAGCTCCAGGTCCTGACAACATTCCTAGTCGCGTACTGCAAGACTGTGCAGTGGAACACACTGATGTCTTCACAGACATCTTCAACATCTCACTTTCCCAGGCTGTCGTCCCCACCTGTTTCAAAGCCACCACAATCATTCCAGTGCCAAAAAAGTAATCTCCCTCCTGCGTTAATGACTACCGTCCAGTTGCTCTTACTCCCATCCTCATGAAGTGCTTTGAACAGCTAGTCATGCAGCACAATAAGTCTATCCTGCCCCCCTCACTGGACCCCTTCCAGTTTGCGTATTGCGTACCCAACCGTTTGACCGATGATGCCATCTCCACTGCACTCACACATCTGGACCAAAAAGACTCATATGTCCGAATGCTGTTCATAGACTTCAGTTCAGCATTTAATACTATCATCCCACAACAGCTCTCTCAAAAACTGGTCCAGCTGGGGCTCAACACCTCACTGTGTAACTGGCTGTTGGATTTCCTCACAGGAAGACCACAAGCAGTACGGGTCGGCAGTAACACATCCAGCACCATCATTCTTAACACGGGGGCCCTTCAGGGATGTGTGCTGAGCTCCCTCCTCTTTACTCTGCTGACCCACAACTGCACACGTCACACAGCTCCAACCTCTTCATTAAGTTTGCGGATGACACGACTGTGGTGGGTCTCAATAGCAACAGGGATGAGACAACTTACAGAAGCGAGGTGAGCCGCCTGGCCACGTGGTGCGGAGACAACAATCTCTCTCTGAATGTGGAGAAGATGAAGGAGATTGTTGTTGACTTCAGGAGAGTGCACACTCAGCATGCTCCTCTGACCATCAACGGTGCGTCTGTGGAGAGAGTGAGCAGCACCAAGTTCCTGGGTGTGCACATCACTGAGGATCTCTCCTGGACGAACAACACCACTGCACTGGCCAAGAAAGCACAGCAGCATCTCTACTTCATCCGCAAACTAAGAAGAGCTAGAGCACCAGCCCCCATCATGTACACATTCTACCGAGGAACCATCGAGAGCATCCTGTCGAGCTGCATCACTGTGTGGTTTGGAGCCTGCAATGCGTCCTGCCAAAAAACTCTCCAACGCATAGTCAGTGCAGCTGAGAGGAACATTGGTGTCCCTCTCCCCACCCTCCAAGACATCTACAGCACCCATCTCACCCAAAAAGCCCTCTGCATAGCAGCTGATCCCACCCACCTAATGCAAAGCTTCTTCAGCCTGCTGCCATCAGGGAGGAGACTGTGAAGTCTCCAGGCCAGGACCAGCAGACTGAAGGACAGCTTCATCCTTCAGGCTGTCAGGAAGCTCAACTCTCTCCCTGCTCTGCCCCCACTCCTCTCTTCTGCCCCACAAACTTTCTGAACTGACACACACACTCACACACACTCACTGACCTGCACCAGTCACTTTGCGCAGCATTGGTCTGCCAACTACCTCACACTACTCATAAGACTGTTACAAGTCTGCTCTGACACTTTTACATTTTTACACACTTACAAGCTCTGTTGTACTATATTGTTTACATGGTTTGCACTCTCTACCATTTTCCCATTACTTGTATATTGTATTTTTCATTCTTATACATTATATGTTTATTTGTATTTATTCGTATTTTTTCAATTCTACCTCTGTATTTAAAGTTACTGTTTGTATTTAATGTTACTTTTTTAATCAATGTATGCACCATGGGTCTGAGAGTAACGCAATTTCAATTCTCTGTATGTCCTGTACATGTGGCAGAATTGACAATAAAGTTGACTTTGACTTTGACTCTTGGAGCCATGTGGAGTACTTTTTATGATGGATGGATGCTCTTTGTTGGACTTCAAAATCTCAACAGCCATTCACTGCCATTATAAAGCTTGGAAGAGCCAGGACATTTTTCAATATAACTCAGATTGTATTTGTCTGAAAGAAGAAAGTCATATACATTCAGGATGGCTTGAATGTGAGTAAATCATTTTTGGGTGAACTATCCCTTTAAAGGAGAAGACCGGTGTGATATTGACCTAAAGTGTAATGAATCATGATACCGAGTGTAAACTTACCTTCCATAGCTCATCTCGACGAGCAGGAAGGAAACTGCAACCTGATAAGTTGATAACCTGATAAGTTTCTTCCTGCTCGTCATTCGACTTATCGTGACTAAATTCAAGATGGCGGCGAACGGTAAATTTCCTAAAGGAACTGTCTGTATAAATCTTCTTGTAAATAAACTACTAGTGCTTTTTCAAAGTTCTCAATGTCTCATTTTAAATGTCAGGGCCCTTGGAAGTCTACCAATGAAGTGTGGAGCTACTTTGTGCCTCGTAAATTGTGTAAAACAGTGACTTATTTACATGGCTAGCCCGATGCCCGATTCACCCTCATCAACAACCTGTTGTTAGCATCGGCTAACTAATGCCATATTTCGGAGTGCAGGGGACCAGCCGAGATGAGCTATGGAAGGTAAGTTTACACTCGGTATCATGATTCATTACACTTTAGGTCAATATCACACCGGACTTCTCCTTTAAAGGATAACTATTGCCAAAATGCAACCTGGGCTGTTTTTTTTACTGTAAACAAGACAAACTTATATCTAAAAGCATAATTACGATAAACAAGCCATTTTTGAGATTGACCATGATTTTGTTTTGTGGTCAATGGCTGGTGAATGGGAGTTCTAGGGGCATAACTTTGAGCGCATCAAAATCATTACTTTTACAACACTAAGAAGACTCGACACTCCATGAAACTTTGCCCGAAGTATCGCCTGGGTCTCTACACATGAATTCGAGCATTGAGAACATTGTTTGTGTACACAGAGTTTACTAAAAAGAACGTTTTTGAACAACTCACTTTCACTGTTTGGGTTTCCGCTCGTGGCCGTCTTGCCAGTCAAGAAGTGTCGATCTCCGAATGCGAGGAGAGAAAAGATGGATAGCTCCTAAAGCATATTTCCCTATAAATGCATGGCTAATTCGTTGTTTTGTCGCAAGTGAAAAACAATATTAACCTTCTAGTTGTAAAAAGAGCCTCATATAAGCCTAATATTTCGTCCTATGGAGTCCATTCATTCGCATTCGGAGATCGACACTTCTTGACTGGCAAGACGGCTGCGAGCGGAAACCCAAACAGTGTAAGTGAGTTGTTTAAAACCTTTTTTTTAGTAAACTCTGTGTACACAAACAATGTTCTCAATGCTCAAGTTCATGTGTAGAGACCCAGGCGATACTTCGAGCAAAGTTTCATGGTGTGTCGAGTCTTCTTAGTGTTGTAAAAATATCGATTTTGATGCGTTCAAAGTTATGCCCCTAGAACTCCCATTCACCGGCCATTGACCACAAAACGAAATCTCGTTTGTCGTAATTATGCTTTTAGATATAAGTTTGTCTCATTTACAGTAAAAAAAAAAAAAAAAAAAAAAAAAAAAAACAGCCCAGGTTGCATTTTGGCAATAGTTATTCTTTAAGGAAAAGGCAGACAAACCTAATATGAATAAATTCACAAATTTACTTTTTTGGTCTAGAAATTTTAAAACCAATTGAACTTTGAATTGAATGCGTTTTTTTGTTAGTCTTTTAACCCCACAGTTTGTTTGTTTTACTTACTCCAAACCTTTGATTTTTTAAAGCTTTTTTTCAGGCTGTTGCAGGCATTTTAAGGATAAAATTTCTCTTTAAAGGGATAATTTGCACAAAAATGAATATTAAAATATGCTATTTATTATTAATAATCAAAAAAGTTACATGTTTGGAACCCAAAGAATCTGTAAGAACTTTTTAATGAATTATTTGTCAGAACTATTGACATTTATTGTCATTACTATTGTCAAGTTGATTTCATGGCCTTTAGTTGTTTAAAAAAAAAGACTCTACAGACAAGAACGTTTTCCTATTGCAAATGACAGTCCCCTCCAGATGTATGACCTGAAATGAAAAATATGAACCTAGAAAAATTGATCGGTATCACAGGGGTCTCGCTTTGGTTTGTCTCTGAAGGTGAACAGATCGTAACTTGATCACAACACCAATTGCTCAGGTCCACACTGTCGCTCTAGGGTTTGAGGAAAGATATTTTGAGAAAATGACACTGCATAAATGTCAATAGCCATTGGTTTGAATACAAAATTTACATAAAAGTCAAAATTCAATACTATGAGACATTTTGTGTGACTGTGGAGTGGACTGCTATCATTTCTAAACAAATTTGTTGTTTTTTCTTATCCTCCTTTGCACAATACATTGTTAAATTGCGTTCACAATGAATGCGAACATTCAGTGTTCACAAACCACTTCCAGCACGACCTTCCCAGCACCTGACAAGCACATCTTCAAAATGCGATTCATACGCTCTCTCGGCTGATCAACATTAATGTCAGTTCAGTTGTTAAATTAAAAAGTCAACCTTATTCTCACTCATTATTTGGATCACACTTGACAGAAGCAGATAAGAAGATGAGGTAGGTGAGCCGTGATTTGCCGCCTATTTGATACGAAAGGCATTTTCTTTGCACTTGCAGCCAGGGGTGGGAAACAATCAGTCTCAGCTTTGACATCCTTGGTAAAAGCATCGATCGGAAGGGGGCGTGAGGCGCAGGAGTGTGTAAGAACCATATCATATGTCCACCGTATCACTCCTACACCAAATCAGACCTTTCGCCATCCCATTCATTTGGAGGGGGAGTCAAAAATCAATGGCCATTACAAAGCATTGCAATTATCTGCCCCAAGGCCATTTAGATCGGCCATTATTTTTTGTTTGTTCAGCAAATTGCGAGACAGTCTGGCCGTTGTGGGCTTCGACAATCTGATAGAAGCTTACTGGAACTTCCTGGTTTTGGAGAAAGGGGACAGGATGATTTTTAGCCAATATTGCAATGAGAAATGGAGCGAATTTAAACCTCAGATCCGAGTGTTTCTATTATGAGCAAATGTCAATAATCTATCAGCCATGTTAACGTTTCATTAGGGAGAGTCTATCGGAGGTTTAGATACAGTTTACAACAAGCAACATTAACCCTATAAAGCCCACTGTATCTTATTTGATACACAAGTTTCTAAGGCTTCAAAACTATTAACATCAAGACTTTGCTGAAAAACCTATTGTACTGTATGTAATCTAATCAGTGCCTTTCACTAATATTGGCACCCTAAGTAAATATGAGCTAAGGCTGTAAAAATAAATCTTTCATTCAGAAAATTCAGAAAATTCTAACCTATAATTGAAAATGGAAAGTGAAAATATTTTTCTCTAATTCATGTTGGCCACAATTATTAGCACCGAATTAATGCAACATCCTTTCATTCAGAATCTTTCCAGATTCCCAGCTCCATGTCGGTGCTTGTTCTCCTCAGTTGACCCCACTCAATTTCTATAGAGTTCAGGTCATGGAACTGGGGCGGCCATGGCAGAAGCTTCATTTTATGCTCAGTGACACATTTTTGTGTTGATTTTGATATTTGCTTTGAATCATTGTCTGCTTTGAATCATTGTCTACTTTGGTATCTTTGACTTTTTCTTTGACTTCAGCTTCTTCGACTTCTTTGACTTTCACTTTGACTTTTGCTTTTTTAACTTTTTCTTCAAGTTTTACTTCTTTGAATTCTACTTTGGCTTCTTCGACTTTTTCTTATACTTCTACTTTGACTTTTTCTTCGAGTTCTGCCTCTTCAACGTTTTCTTCAAGTTCTGCTTCTTCGACTTTATCTTCTACTTCTGCTTCTTCAACCTTTTCTTTGACTTTTGCTTTAGCGACTTCTAATGATTTCTGCTTCTACTTTTTCTTCGATTTTGGCTTTTTCGACTTCTACCTAGACATGGGGGAATTTTTAGCCCTGTTTGCACCAAACCCATCTGTTGGGTTTGCTGCCACAAAAAAGCTATTTTTTAAAGTTAAATCTGACCACAGAAGCCAGTTCTGTTTGACGTTCCAGTCGTGTCTGACAACTTAATATGCTGGAGTTTGTTTTTGGATGTTTTTGGATTTTTTCTTGAAACCCTCTTGAACAACATGTAGGTGTTTGATTTCTTTTCTTTTCTTTTTTTAGTCTTTCTGACCCCAAGACTCAACTAATCTCTGCAATTCTCAAGCTGTGATCCCTGGAGAGTCTTTGACCTCTCTCCTCCTCCTCACCGTGCATTAGGATGATGTAGACACATGTCCTCTTCCAGGCAGATTTGTAACATCTTTAGTTGATTGGAATATCTTAATTATTGCCCTGATGGTAAAATGGGGATTTTCAATACTTTAGCTCTTTTCTTACAGCCATTTTTTTGTGAAGCTCAACAATCAAAAAATGTATTCTTTGGTTTTACACCTTGTGGGAATTTGGCTTTTGTGTTCCTCATATTTATAATCCTGTGGGAGAGGAAGTCATGGCTGGATAACTTCATGCTCTTAGTCACCCTGGTGTGCTAAAAAAGTGAATATGAATGAGAATATACTTCAGAGATATTTTACTAGGAGTGCCAATAATTGTAGCCAACATTCATATTTTTTTCAACATTCATTCATTTCATAATTTCAATGGTTTTACTTCAATGAAAGGTTTGAATTTTGTAAAGTTTTTGAATGAAAGATCAAAAGGATAAACAATGTGGATATATTTTCACAGCTGCCTTTGCTCATATTTTCCAAGGGTGCAAATATTAGTGGAGGGCCGCATGCCTTCTGTCATCTTATCGATAGTTTATACTTTTTAGCAAGCAAAAGAACATACGTGTGAAATAAAAGCTGTGTATCAAATATGATACTCAACAAGAAACACACATGCATTTCCCCCAATATTTTAAACACTAAAGTATTGTAGAAATAAACAATTCAATAAACTGTTCCATTTTCCATTTTTAATTACACATAGTCCTGTGATGTGAAATAGCTCCCTGATCATCTTCAAGAAAACCTGACAACGAGATCCAAACTGACTTGAGAAAAGCTGTAGTTATCACTTAGCTAGTGCAAGACATGATAAACATGTGGTGTTACAGCTCATTATGAAAGAACAGTTTATCTGTTGAAAGTCTACAAAAAACTGTCTGCTAGCACTAAAGGTACAAGCATCTGAAACTTTCCAATTGATTTGTTTTGGAAAGGGACTTCAGTAGCAATATCTCTAATGAATAAAAGCAGTGACCCCAAAAATCTGAATAAGAAAATAATCGTCAGCACAAAAGTCAAGCCAAAACAAACATGATGCAATAGCTGCATAAAACACAAATCTTTCTAAAATAAAACTTTGTGTGTGCATGGCTATATGCTGAAATAAATATACATCTATATGTAATTTTAAATATAATAGTCTGTACAGATTCTTTGAACTACATTATAAATATATTAGTATAGTTACCCCTTCAGTCAAATCACTTCGACGTTACATTGGGATCTCGCTTGAGAGACCGATCACCTCTGAGCCTTATTAAAAAGGCCAATTGAAAATTGGCGAGTGGACGTGCGCGCCGGCCACGCCCCCATACATACGGGTATATAAGATGGCTGCGCGCACCACTCAGTCAGACTTTTGCTTTCAGAGCCGATGTGTCGAGCCTCTAAACAGCTGATAAGAGTTCTTCAGAGTTCATGCTCCCTCCTGCTGCTGCGCTGCCAAAACTAAAAGAGTGTTTCACAGAAAGAGCATTGTTTGGCAGCCGCCAGCGTGATCCTGCGGGCGGCTGTTTTCACGGCCATATAAAGCCTTTGCATTCCCGCCTGGTGGGGCCCTCCGCGTCTCCCTTCCAGGGCATGTGAATTTTCTTCCGCCCTCATCGGCTGGGCCTTTTCTGCGCCCCCCGACACGCTGCCCCGCCCTGCATGCCATGGCAACACTGTAAGAGTGCCAGGCGCAGGCACTTAAAGGCCTGCACGAGAGTGGTCCTGACCAGGGGGTATTTGAAGAACTCCAGGGGGTATTTGAAGAACCTGCGTGGTCCAGGAACGCCACCTATGGCTGACTCTGGCCCAGATGGCAGAGGCCGACAAAGTCCGCTTTCTCGACTCTCCCATCCCCCCAGAGCGGCCTATTCGGTGACACCGTGAAGGGTTTTTGCTCAGCGGCGTCGAACGTATCGCCGGCCCCCAAAGGCCTGCGATCCTCCGCCCATCAGCATACCCCGTCGAGATGCCAGAGCAGTACGCCTCCCCGTCATTCGGGCTGGGCGTCTCCTCTGGCGCTCCAACGGTCCAGAGGCAGACGGAGGCCGTCCAACATATCCTGCCCCGCCGCGAAGTTACCATTCCGCCGCCTGGGCCCCCGCCTCCGCCTGCCCGTCGCCGAGGGCGTCCCCCCGCAGCCCCGTCCCCTGCTGAGCCACACGATCCAGGCTCGCAGCCGACGTCGAGCTGCCCGTGGGAGAGGGACGCCGCTCGCCTCTCAGGGCGAGCTTCGAAGCGTCCCTGATGCGAGCACCCCGGAGGTGGAGAGAGCTACTCTGTCGGCACTCCCGCTGGAAGCGGGACTTAGCCGGTCATTTGAAATCACAGAAAGACCCGACTTTCTCACCTCTGGGGCCCCGGCCCCGAGTTTCCTTCCTGAGCAGAACTTCCACTCCTCAGAACCAGACTCGGGACCGGATTTCGCCAGCGCGGGAACCAGGGAAGTAGGTAAGCACTGCTTAGTGCAGTTAGACACTTCTCCAGGACATTTATCCTTCTGGGTTTTGTCTCCTTCCCTGTCTTTCCCCAGGCTGCCCCACCACGGTCACATCGGTCAACGTTCCCTTGATACCACTACACTGGTTGATACGGACGGTACGGCCCGGCTCCAGGCGTCCGCCCAGACTCACAGGTACCCCTTACATTTTTCTATTCGGAAACAGGCGTGCCTCTGTTCTGCCTGCGGAGGTCGCGTTCCTACTGGCGAAGGACGCGATCCAGCCTGTCTCTCCAGCCGGGACGAGGTCGGGGTTTGATAAGAGTCCCAACTTCACGTGTCCAGTTAGAGTGGTGGGTTAATATCCGCCCTGGATGGAGCTCTGTTCCGATCCCTTCTTAGGCTGTCGGCACACATGCTCACGACGACGCACATACAAGTATGTTTCCGTCTCCAGGGCTGGGTCGCAGCCATCTGCCTGAAAGGCACCCGCTGTCGCGTCTCGATCTTTCCCCGGCGCACACCCCTTCTGCGGTCTGCCCCGGGGATCGAGCGCTCAGCGCGAGGTGCTTCCATTTGGCTAGTCCCCCTCCTTCCTGCCTTCTTTAGGCCATGGGAGCTCCCCTGTCCCCTCTTCGGCAGACAGGAATTCGCGTCTTCAACTGTCTCTTCGACTGGTGCTTTACCAGCCCACTCGTGAGTTCCGTTGTGCGAATACAGGGACCTGGTGCTTCGGCACCCCCGCCATCTGGTCCTTCAGGCCAACCGAGGGAATCCTTTTCCTCGGTCTCGGTCCACAAGACAGCCCGCCTTGATACCAAAAGCGCGCAGTCAGTGCTGTAGTCCCTGAGCTAATCAGGCACAATACAGCGGTCCTCTCAAAATCAGAGGCTCCTGGGGCACATGACAGCCTAGCCGCTTGCCGCTAAGCTGTTTCATGTGAGACCGCTGCAGCACGATTGAGTCCCATGATGGGCATGGCATCTCGGCTCTCTCCGGACTGGCGTTTTCCCGCAGTATTGCCGACAAGTCAGCCCGTGGCTTACCACGGGTTGGGTTGCCATGTACAACAGAGGCTTACAGCTCCTCCCATCTGCTCCCATGGAGTCCAACGTGGCAGATTTTGCTACTTGCCATTCATTTGAAGCAGGGAAACTCAACCGTGCAGCCGGCCGGTTCCCACGGCAGTCCACCCACCTGCAGAATGGCGACTCCACCCCGTGACGCAGCTAGTTGGAGTTATATCGGCAGGCCCAGCCACATCCGCTCGCCCTCCCGATTCCTCCCATTGCCAGAGTAACACTGGCACATAGCTGACCTCCGGGGCCCAAGTACGCTCTTCCCCAGTGAGCCTCCTTGCGCAGATTCTGTGCGAGTCCAGGGAGGACGAGGAGTAAGTCTGTAGGTTGCGCTACAAGGTTGGCCCACCCGGACTTAGGTCTTAGTAACCATCCCCTCGCGGCAGTCCCTCCCTGTAAGGGCACGGGTTGACACCGTAGATCTCTCCGGCCTTTCACAGGCCGTGATACAAACTATCACTCGGTACTGAGCTCCCTTGACAAAGGCAGGCTTACGCACGGAGATGAGGTCTATTTGCTGGCATTCCTCTCGCTGAGAGGCACAGAGATACACGATTGCAGTAGTGCTTCCTTTCCTGCAGGAGAGTTGGAGCGCAGGCTGTCCCCTCGACTCTCGGAATATATGCAGCCGCTTAGCCGCATATCACATGCAGTAGATGAAGCAAAGTAGGTAAGCACCCACTGGTCGTGAGGTCCCTCAGAGGTGCCCAGACCGCACCTCATACACTCTTGGGACCCCCCCGTCGCCCTTCAGGGCCGCGGGGCGCTCCATTTGAGCCACTGGCCTCAGTCGAGCTAGAATTCCTGTCATTTAGACAGCGCTCCTGATTGCCCTGGCTTCCATCAAGAGGGTAGGAGACCTACAAACTTTCTCTGTAGGGAAGCTTCCCCGTCGCCTTCTCAGGCCGCGGGGCGCTCCTTTGGAGCCTCGGGCCTCAGTCGAGCGAGAAAAACGCTCCTGACTGCCCTGGCTTCCATTAAACAAACTAAGGTTCCCCAAAGGTGCTCAGTGGGCCTCAGTCGAGTCCTGTCATGAAGACGGCGCTCCTGACTGCCCTGGCTCCTATTAAGAGGGTTGGAGACCTACAAGCTTTCCTTGCCAGCAAAGCGTGTCAAGAAATTCGGGCCCGGTGACTCTCACGTTACTACCTGAGACCCCGGCCCGGCTATTGTGCCCAAGGTTCCCCACCACGCTTTTCCGCAATCCGGTGGTGAACCTGCAAGCTCTGCCCTGGAGGAGGCAGACCCAGCCTTGCGATGTTGTGTCTATGTGAAAATGAAATCACTCGGCACTCCAGGCGCACCGAGCAGCTTATCTGCTTTGGGGTTCAGCAGAAAGGGAATGCTGTCCTCAAACTGAGGTGGCTCATTGGGTGGTAGATGCCATCTCCCTCTCTTATCTATATCAGGGAGAGCCATGCCCCTTAGGTGTTCATGCCCACTCCATTAAGAGTGCTGCTTCATCCTATGCGTTGGCTCATGGCGCCTCACTAGCAGATATCTGTAGAGCTGCGGGCTGGGCGACACCTAATACCTTCGCTAGGTTCTACAACCTCTGCGCAGAGGCCGTATCCTCCCGTGTCTTAAAGGTCCCATATCGTACACATTTCTGGAGGTTTATTTTATTTGTTGATGTCCTTAAGAATATATATTTGCGGTATAAGTGCCAAAATCCATCTCAATATATTTTTACAGCTCCTTTTTTAGGAGCTCTGTCAAAAACAGGTCGATGTTGGCCCATCTAATTAATATTCATGAGCCTCTCTTCTGATTGGCCTGTTGTTTTTTGAGTGACGCACAACCAGGCCAATCACAGGTAACTACGGTCATGTATGCTGTAAGCGTAAGCGATCTCAGAGCAATAGAGAGAGCTGATACTCAACAGGATATTTTAGAATGATCATTAATGTTTTTTCTTTTACAAACACCGAATGCAGTAGGCTACATAACTGTTGCTTTAGTAAAGCCCCTTTCACAATGCGCGCTGATTCTGGAAAATTACGGGAACTGTGTGAACCAAAGCCAGAACCTAAAGGCAGTGTTGTAGTAATGATACACGTTATCAAGCGACTCTTCACAACGAAAAATAACGTTACGTGTAAAGTGGAATGAAGCGGCGATCGGGCAGAGCCAGCTCCTCACTATCAGCGCTGAAGCACAGTTTGTTCAGGTTAGTTTCAGTTTAGTGAAACGTACGCGTCGCATTACATCTCACATCCAAACGTCACATGTCTTTATGGTTTGTGTGTAAAGCACGCACAGATTCCGGAAAACAACTGTGAATGAACCAAATTAAACAATTCCGGAACAAATCGTGGGACACATTATCCGTGTATTTACCGGAATCGCTGTGTGAAAGAGGCTGAAGTTGACGTGCCGCTGGTCTCTTATATTAACGTTGTTCTGAAGCCTGTGTAATGATCGTAGCTTGACATCTATCGACTGAACAGGGTTTTCTCCACTTGTTTTCCTGTTGTTGTTGCTCAATGGAATGGATGCGTTGTTGTCTGGGGGTTTGACAAAAGGAGGGTGGGACGTTGGTTTGTGACTGAAGGCGGTGACTTGAGTCGATCGGACGTCACATCGTTACGGAAGTCACAGCTGCTCGTGAAAATGAACAGCTACTTTAAGCAGGCTGTGTGCAGTTTACTGTGGATTGACTGTTTTGAAACTCATATGGTAGTTAGATAGCCCCTAGACCTTAGTTATCATGAAAAAAGCCAGGAAATTTTGATTTTGACGATATGGGACCTTTAACACAAGACTTCAGGCGAGCGGGACGACGGCTGGTGTCGGCTTGCTGCGCCATTCCCACGTGGATCCGTGCGCTATCTCCCAGAATGTTCCCTCCGGTGAACCCTGGGTCCTCCATGCCCCGCAGTCAGGGCTAGATGCGGAGTAGTCCTTGGCTGTGATCCTGCCTGGGTCTCCTTCGCCCCGCAGGTTGTGGCTATACTTTCCAATATTTTCCAGCGGAGGAGACCGCTGTTTCCCTCGTGTATCCCTAAGAAGCCTTATGGATATATTGAATTATTCTCATTTCCACATGCACAAATTCCATGTGCTCCGCCCCCCCAACCCATGCTTCAGTACAACTGGCATCCCTGCAGGCCCCCCTTATAAAAAAGGGGCCTCGGGGCGTTGGGAAGGTTACGTTTCAATGACCGCCTGCGGACACGTCTGGGAAGACCTGCCGGCACGTGGCGTTGTGCGTAACGCGGCGTCAGGGTCGTGGCCTTTTCCATGGGTCTAAGTTCCCAATGTAACGTCGAAGTGATTCGACTGAAGGGGTAACGTCTAGGTTACAAAGGTAACCCTCGTTCCCCGAAGGAGGGAACGGAGACGTTACATTCCCCTGCCACGCCCCGGCGTCGCGCTGACGCTGGGCTCTCCCGGCTCTTCAGCAAAAGCCTGACTGAGTGGTGCGCGCAGCCATCTTATATACCCGTATGTACGGGGGCGTGGCCGGCGCGCACGTCCACTCGCCAATTTTCAATTGGCCTTTTTAATAAGGCTCAGAGGTGATCGGTCTCTCAAGCGAGATCCCAATGTAACGTCTCCGTTCCCTCCTTCGGGGAACGAGGGTTACCTTCGTAACCTAGACGTTCATTTTTTTTATATTTAAAATGTGCTAGAGAATTTGCATGGCATAACAAACAAACAAACAAAACAGTTGCTCATTTCATAAGTCCAGAAGTAGCTGTAGGGAAAAACACCATTTACTCATTTCTGGTTTTAAACGCCCTTGAAACCTCATTATTATAGCACTTTTATGACAATATTTATTTGTGTTCCTGTCATAAATGACAGTTAACCTATGGTGGGAAAATTCATGCCAACATTTGTGCTCACTGAGGCGTCAACACAACTTGCTTGATTACATACTGTAAATTGCTACATGTTAGAACAGCCTGGAGGGAATGTCTGCTGTTTGTGATAATACAACATGTAATAAACAAACATGCTACTAATGAAGCTTATTTACCAGCTCATATTATCACAGCAGATAGCTGGAAAACTATGATTGCAAAATGTAATGCAAAATGTCTCAATTGAAACACAAATCGTGGAATGCTCAGCTCACGTTAGCCCTTGTAAAATCAGAAAGTGGAAAAGTGAAAGAAGTGGGAAAAGGAGAGTCCAGAGAGTGGTGAATCACACTTCTGATTGCAGAAATTTCCTGGGGGACATGCCAATTTAAGACGGGATTTGTCCTGTTCAGTGCGGGATGAGTCTGATTCGCTGGTAGATTAGTATAAATTACTATAATCTTCCTCTGGGGAATGCAGCAGTACATTGTCTGCTCACAAAGCAACAGAGAGTGAAAAGAGCTTGGAGCGTATGGATTTAAAAAAAAAAAACAAGTAGGAAGTAAATGTGTGTAAATAGCTGGCTCTTGAATAAGGAGTTACAATGATCCAGATATCACAAAATAAACTAGTAGCAGACATTTTAAATTGTTTTACTTTGGTATAAATAGCTATAAAACCTTAATGGCACATTTAGTTCAAAAACAAATTGGTTGGTAAGATATATAGATATTAAAATACATCTCTTATGGTCACCAAGGCTGCAAATATTTGATAAACAATACAGTAAAAACAATAATTTGAAACTTATTAAAATTTAAAATGACTGTTTTTTGTAGAAAACATGATGCACTTGAAATGAAAATCTTTTGTAACATTATAAATGTATCTGATCCATTTAAAGCATCTTTACTAAATAAATGTATTTGTTCCTTTAAAAACAAAAAACGAAGCAAAAAATAAATAAAATAACTTTTGAATGGTAGTAGTATTAAGTAGTATTAAGTCAAAATTAGGAGAAATAAAATTGCATATATACATCACATTGTAAGATATGACCAATTATACTAAAAAAAGGAACAAAACTCTGAATATGCATTTATTTATCTATCTGTTTTTAATTTTTTAAGTCAGAAATGTAATATATACAGTTTAAGTTAAGAGGGGAAAAGTCATTGTGAGGTATAAACTTTCATTAAAATAAAAATTTGGGGTCAGTAAGATAAGTTATTTTTTAAAGAAGTCTCTTATGCTTACCAAGGCTGCAAATATTTTATCAAAAATACAATAAAAACAACTATATTGTGAAATATTATTACGATTTAAAATGACTGTTTACTACTTTAAAATTTAATTTATTCTTGTGATGTAAAGCAGGATTGTCATCATCATTACTCCAGTCTTCATGTCACATGATCCTTCAGAAATCATTCTGAAATGCTAATTTGCTGCTCAAACTACTCAACTGTTTTACTGTAAATATTGTCTAATAATAAAAAAAAATTCTTTGAGCAGCAAATCAGCATATTAGAATGATTTCTGAAGGTGACTTTAATGTGACTTACATAAAAAATCTTACTGTTCAAACATTTAACTAGTAGTGTATGTATGAGTTTCTCGACAAGAAATCCTGACTAGGTCAACCACCAAGATTTTGTTAGTCAAGCCACAGCATGTAGCACTAGCTTCAACCCAGACCAGCCTGGGAGAGCAATGCCAGCGTATCTCCATCTTCATCTAAACCACAGAAACAAACTGGCAGAAACAGGTGAGTTTGATCTTTTCCGGTGCCACTGAACTGCAGCGTCGAGGAACTGTTTCAACAGCGCACAATGACACAGTCCCTCGAGATTAATATCTTTTGCGCACACAAGCATGAAAACGTTCTTCGGCGAGTTAAAAAAAGACTGAAAAGCTAAATGTTCCTCGAGAGACTCCTCCAATTGCAGCACAGGTTGTCAAAGAGCACTTCAGTCAAGTCTATCCCCTCAAACATCTAAATACCATAATTTGTTCCTGTAACAACTCATGAATGACTTGACACAGACATACAAATCCACATTCAGTTTCTTCCCACAGACTCAAAAAATGTCTGTCTTTTTATGCTGGGATATCAAGTGTCTAAATGAAATGCAGCTAAATGAAATGAGTTTTTATCAGAGCGATTAAATGTCCCACTTGCGTTTCATTTACCCTCCATTTACTTACTGGTTCCAGCCAATAATATATTTTGTCAAGTCCTCAATTTGCTGGTACTTGACATCTACAATGGCATAGATTTTTGAGAGGCCTCATCTACATGAATTCAATAACCAAGCTAATTGTCCAAGCTTTCAGGCGGGGATTGATTTGTCTGTTTCAGCAGTGATAACACAAGTAATTATCTCCACTCTTTGAAGCCCCGTCTCTCTGGTTACTCCTGGATTCAAGCATAATTTATATTCAATATGATTCAAAGGTACTGGAGGAATTATGGTGGTTTGTAATTTTCAAAACAAGGAATTATAATGAAATGTCTGCTTTCAAGGAAAGACTATGGGTCAACAGCTCCAACTGATGGAAATTTTTCAACTCAGAATCTGCATGAATATTAATCTATAGTGTCATTCTTAGTACATTTCATGTCCCTATCACATCTCTTTACATACTGGATAAAATATGACATGAAATATAAAAGCTTGAATATCACAGTTAAGTGAAGATCATATGGGTGAATATAGTTAAATCCAGTTATCAAAATGTATTATAGAAATATAATTTTTCTAGCATTAGACAATAAATTATCAGCATATCGCACAGCTACGAGTGTGATATTGCATTTATATAACAGTTCAATGGCACGAGTGTGTAAATACATAAGAAACAACAATGGAGTGTCTTTAAAAACCCTCCTTTGTGCAGAACTACTTCATTCCGCCACAGATTCAAATCTCAGTTTGACAGTTTAACAACTGAGCCCAAGCCTCCGTTACTAATTCCAAAACATCACTTTAGATCTAGTAACAAAGAAACATTGAGTTGCTTCATTGAAAGCTTATTGTATTACTGTATTAAAAGCTCACTGTATTATGTAGAGTATTATAAAAGAGAGATGGACTGAGTGAGTGTGATTACTTGCATCTGATACAGCATTCATTCTTCAGCTCAATCTCATATTCACAATAAAACACAGTTTGAATGTCCGCTGAGGAAAGTGATATCTTTGTCGCACTATCCTTTCATCTGATAAGGGTGATTTTCCAAAGACAGTGCTGCTCAGTGCATTTGTTGTTATTATTGAATAATAATATTTAATAAACAACAGCCATCACAAACCTTGCTAGGCAATTCAGTCAAAAGTACAGAGGCAGTGCTCTTATATACAGCATTATTATTTTTTTTTAAATATAACAAGATTTTGCCCTCAGCCAAAATTGTTTGTTTTGGAGCAAATACCAGATTAATGAGACCAAAGACTGCCTCTTAGATTTACCTAAAACAAATTATATCTTATGTTTAACCACTATAGAGACATCAGGACTAGCGGCAAATTCCAGAAGAACTGGCTGAGGTGAGGCTGCTCTCAGCGGGTTCATGAGCGCTGAATGGCCGCTGACGCCCTGGAGCTCACATCTCTGAAAATGTTGAGGGAATTAAAAAGACGTCATCTTTATTAGTCTAAACAAGTACATTCTTGCCTAAAAAACACTTAAAACTACATTATGTGACACAAAAACAGTATTTTTTTAATAATTATAGTAAATATATCCACCATGACAGTGAGAAAAAATGAAAGCAGAATAATACAAACGGTGAAACAGAGTTCCAATATCACTATAATATCACACAGATTCGAGGACCAGTATGGAATGTGCCTGTCAGACCTATAGACCTGTTTTGTTTTCTCCTCATGTTTGATTGTATCATTATGTTCAGGTGTGTCTTGTCAATTATCTTCATTTGCTTTAGTATTTAAAGTGCAGTCTGTCCTGTGTTCCTTCCTCCGGTATTGTATGTTACATGTGTGTCTCCTGCCTGCCTTCAGTTATTTACCCACTTGTGGATTATTACAAGCCTGTTTGCATCGATCTTCTTCTGCGTGCGTGTTTTATGGACCACGCTTGGTGACAGGATACTGGAACCAAAAGAGAAGGAAAAGAATGGAATGGGCGGCAAAGTTCTCAGCCTGAGCCACGAAATTATTTCGTTTGCCCTAAATTTCAAAATTTTTGTCTTGCCGTCATGTCCCCATTTGTCGACGAGACCATGAATTCCCTGTTCCGGATCAGGGCAAATTACCATCGCCCTGTGGACCTCAAAGACACCACGGGACTGAACTGGAGGGAGGCCATGTTTCGGTGTTTGGAGAGTGGTGTTTGGAGAGCGTCCTACCCTAATCCGGAATAGACAAGTTCCAAAGCCCAGCCCACCACTGACGGAGAGCCAGAGCCCGCTGCGACAGATGAGCCATCGCTCCTATTGGAGTGACAATGCTGAGAATCACCTCGCAGCAAGAGGCCGTGATGTCAGACAGTACAACAACTACAACGATGGAGGTTGTTCCCCTGTCGCTGGCACTTTCAGTGCTGGGAGTGGCCTGTGGGCAACACACACCGTTCTTAAGACCCCTGAGCAGCCTGAACTCCTTCCCCTCCCTCTCCCATCACCTCTGCACCAGTCCTTACCATCGCCACCGCTGTCTCCTGGCCGCCCCTCTGCTCACAGTTTCCATCAGCGTCGTGACTGGAGGATCCCTCATCTCCACTCCCAGCCTTTGAGTCCTGGACTCCACCTCGGCCCGTTGACCCAGCAGCTCCACCATGGCTCCTAGCTCTCTTCTCTTCACCGTGGCCCGTCAGTGCACCAGCTCTGTCAGGCTTCCCCTTCCCTCTGGCTCCACCTTGGTCCTCTATCGCTCCGGCTCCACCGTGGCCTTCTGGATCACCCCCTTGCCTCAGTCGCCGGAGCCATCTGCTTCACCTTGGCCCTCTGGATTTTCAGCGTCACCCTGGCTCATTGGCTCTCGGCCTCGGGCTCCACCACCACCTGCTCTGCTGGTGTCTGTCGGCCCCCTGGAGTCCTCAGCCCTTCCTTCACCATGCCTCGGTCAGCTCCACAGTGGATCGGCATATTGACTGCAGCCTGGGTTCTGCCTGGCTCCTCTTTGGCTTCTCCCTTCGTCATCTCCACCCAGACTCTGTTCGCTGTCCTCCTCCCGAGTGTCTGTCCTCCACCCAAACCCCTGTCCCCTGTTACCTCCATCTCCTAAGTCCCCTCCATCTCTCCTTTTGTCACAAAGGGGGGCGAACTATCAGACCTATGGACCTGTTTTGTTGTGTCTTTATTTCTCATGTGCTCCACAACCTAGTTTTCCCTCATGTTTGATTGTGTCATTACGTTCAGGTGTGTCTTGTCAATTATCTTCATTTGCTTTAGTATTTAAAGTGTAGTCTTTTCTGTGTTCCCTCATCCGGTATGTTACACGCGTGTCTCCTGCCTGCCTTCTGTTATTTAGCCTCTTGTGGATTATTAAAAGCCTGTTTGCATCGATCTTCTTCTTCTTTGTGTGTGTTTGTAATGTAAAAAGTTAAAAACATATTTGGAAATTGTAAACAAGGGTTTGAAATAAATAGATTTTTTTTTTCAGTGTTGGAACTACCACTGTGTCAAAGCTCTTTTTGATGTACTTTTGGTTCGACTAAGTCCGTCTGAGACACGGTACGACACATCACAGCTGTGAGAATGTAAACATTTTGCTTGTTCCTCCGCTGGAGGGAAAAGAAGAGCATCCTCTTTCATGTATGCCTCCCTACAGTGATTCCTCTGTTAACAATCAGTGATCAAAAACACCTGACGACGAGCTGATGGAACTTCTGAAATCTCATTTTGACACATAAGGAAAACATTTCAGCAGGCCAGATCCCCCTTCCATATCTTATTTTTGTCAGCTCTGGTTGATGTTGTTTACTCTCAAGGCTGCGTTTTGACTGTGACATCCGAAATAAGCTGCATCCTCAGTCTGCTGGCGTTACTTGTTGCTGATAAAGCAGGCATGGTGAGAACAGTAATTCAAAGAGGTGTGTGAAGATGACGTAAAACAAATTCTGGGAATGAAGCCTCTTCCAAGCCTCCCTGCAGGCAGATAAGTAAGAGGAAAAAGAGGAAGCAGCTGGCTGCAACACACACAGATACACAAAAACAGCCACCTGCAATTGTCTCAAATGACTAATTTAGGTATCATTCTCTCATACTGCTGTGAAAAAAAACAGCATACACCACTGTTCAAAAGTTTGTGGTCAATAGGTTTTTTTTAGTATGTTTTTGAAGAAAGAAAAACAGTGACTGTGAAATATTAGATTTGAAAATGGAACTCATATTCATTTTCTTTTATCTCAGTATCACAGCTGTGAACATCATAGGAGTGAATTTGAAATAAATGTTCTACTTTAGTTTGAGCTGGTCATTTTCTTTAAGGGTTTTGTTTAGTCCAGTTATCAAAATGTTCTACATGAATACAGTTTAAAACCATAAACATTAAATTAACAGCAATAAGCAACAAAAACAGGATAGCAGGGTTGAAATATTTGTAGTTATTGAAAATATCCATGCTTTCCCTTAAATTGAAAATTAAAAAAAAAAATCATAATGAAATAACTGACTTGATGAATACATGAAACACCATAATTTAATATTTTGAAAAAAAAAATATATATATTTTTAGTATTTTTTAATATTTCATTTTAAAGTTTTAGTATTTTTTTTAATAATTTTAGTTAGGGTTAATTTTATGTTGTAAGTTTTTTTACTAAGTTTTACCCTTAGGTATCTATAATGACCCTGGTATAATTTTATTAAATAATTTGACGAAATAGGATGAAACTATTTTATTTAAATAATATTTCATTTTGTATAGACAAAAAAATAAATAAATAAATAAAAATAAATAAATAAATAAAACATTTTAATTTTTAATGTCACATAATCAAGAAATCATTATGATTTATTATTATTTATTATTATTATATGTTGAAAAATGTTGTATTGCTTAATATTTTGTGGAAACTGTGAAATTATGAAAATGTTTTAATAAGTTCTAATAAGGATCAAGTTTAATAAGACCTGTTTCTACATTATGATATCATGACAGTTTTAATCAAACTCTAAGCTATTTTGGTCAAAATTTATTTAACAAGCTAATAATTTCTATCCTTTTAGGAAAGGAAAATGTATACTCAAATGCATCAACACTAACTTGACCGTTAAAGCACTGTGAAACAAAATTGCTAAATTTATGTTACCTATATCTGCATCTTTTCAAACAAATACAAGGAAATGATCACACAACAAAGAATTTCAATGCGCAGCAACGGCACTGAGTGCGATCTAATAATCATCTCTCTCTCGGTGCGTATCTCTATCGTAGCAGTATTATGCACTTGGAAGCAGGCAAAAAATCATTACGACAGCCCACTTGAATTTAATCACGCACACTACAGCATAAACAGCTTACATTTCTCATTAACCTGAGGTGCATCTCTAATCAGGGGAATACTTAAACAAACAAGGCCACCAGTTAGAGACGCAGCCCTGATGCATATTCAAATGGTGCAAAATGTTAATACGAAGGCTCATCATACTGCAATCTACAGCGCAAGGGTCACAACATTTAGCCCACTGACATTTTTTAAGAGAAAAAAGGGTTGTTTATTCTGAAAGTGTTTCTGTGGCTGTAAATACTTTTTAAAAGCATTCATCTCCTGAATATCATTAGAAGTGGAGGAAAGAGTTTCATAATTCAACTGCAAATTTTCTGAGGCACCCGAAGAACAAACTGATTACATGCAATGTCAAACATCACATCGAGCATGTGTTTCAGTAACATGGCGTCAAAAAGACTGGAACTAATGGACTAGAATGCAGTCACCTTCTAAGATGATTAAAATACCAATTAAGCATGACGTCAATACCAAGGACAGTATGGAAAAGGTTATTTGATATAGTACAGCAACATCAACATATGTATTTTTAGATGCTGGTTTTAAAGTATTCCACCTTGTAGAGAGCATCTGATTGGATGGAAATCAAGGTAGTTGAGGATGAGGAATTAATAGAGGGTTTGCACTTACGTCATGATTTGGTCAGTTACTGTGCATGCATGACAATATTGGCAACACTGATGTAAACAACAGCATGGATTGCACGGTTAATGTACTACTGAATACGTTGTTCTGCTAATTTTTGCTGTCTAAACCATGAAAAAAAATGTGTGGAAGCTGCTGAATCATATAGAGAAGGACTTAGTAGGCAGAAAAGGCCGCAATAGTTTGTCAAACTAAAGTTAATAGGTGGTATAGATACGTACGAGCAGTATTAATTAAGATATTTGCCTAATATTTCACCTACTTGGCCGGAAATGATAAGAACACATACTGTCAAGATTTGTCAAGATTTTTGCCCTGGAAATCCTGGTTCAGTCTGGCCAACCAGAAATGCAGTTTTTGACACTCTTCTCTTTGATTTGTTACAACTTTTGGCAGTCTATAGTACTCCACATTTTTTTCCCGGTCTGACCGATTAGTACAGCTCAAAACATGACAACAATTGACCATTTTCAGCAGCAATATTCTGATTTTAAAAAGCACTTTTAAAAAGCAACTTTTCGAAACTCTGAATCAGTTAAACCATAACGTCAAAAAGCGTATTGCACCCTTTTTGACGCTATGGTTTAACTGATTCAGAGTTTCGAAAAGTTGCTTTTTAAAAGTGCTTTTAAAAATCATTTGATTTAGATTGAGACTTTGGAGCATGTATCACGAAACATTTGTTTTAGATCAGAATGGGTTTGTGAATCATTTCGCGAATGGAATCAAATGAATCGTAATACGTGAAGTTCCACTCTAAGTCAATTCATGTCTCATCTGATCTGCCAGAGCCACGCTATGTCTTGATTGCCAGTGTAATGGACCCTCCTCTAATGTCAGTGCGGGCTGCAGGCATACCAATAGAACCGATGCTCCCAAGCCACGCACCCTTAAGCCTGGTAGGCATCCCATTAACCACTGGTTGGGATTCTGTAACGCCATGCCTGCAGAGGGAGCCCTTACTTACTCTGACTGCTCCCTCTGCTGCTTCTTTGGTTACTTCCTGTTTGCCAGCCATTTAAGGAGGGCCATGCCAAACAGGCATTTGCGAAGTATTGTTTTGCTGTTGCGGACTCTACCAAGAGATTTTCCCTTTTGCCATTGCCTTGTTTTGTTTTGTTCCATAGTTATAGTCATAGTTATAGTCTCGCCTGGTTTCATTGTTTTGTCTCTTTTGTTACTTTGGACTGCCCTCTTGGATTTTGACCCACGCCTGTATTATTGGATTACGCTTTTGTCTTGCCCTGGATGTTACTGTTTGCTGGTGTTTGACCCTGCCTGTCTGGATCACGATCTTTAATAAAGCTCGCACTTGGATCTATCAACGCTGTCGTCGAGTCCCGTGTTACAAAAAGGTTGTGCTTGAAAAGTCCTTTAAAATCCTGGAATTTCTTTTTACAGTACTTATATGCTGTTGTTTTTTTTTTTGTCCTTTTTTTTTTTTTTACAGAAACACTGATTGACCAACAATGTCAAGCACCACCACTAGTCCTAAGTTCAGTTAAAATGACAAATATGCATTTATACATGATTATCAAGGTTTAAATGACTAAAGTTCTATCATTAAATAATGCTTGATTATCATAATGTCATATTTTAATGCTTGACTGATGGATGTTAAGAGCGATCATTTAGATATTTAAAAAAAATAGCTTTTTATTTGTATTACAAAAAGAGTATATCAGTCAGGCAAGTGAACTAAAAAACGTAACCAGAAATGTTCTACCTCTTTGCAACCTTAGTCATCAATATTTTTGATTTGTTATTCTAGAAGAGAGACTTTGTAAAATTTAAATGCATATATGCCAAAATTCTGTGCAGAGTAAATCATTGAGGTGAGAGCTGATGCACAACAATTCATCCATTTTAAAATTTGCCTCCTTTTTTATGCCTTGGCTTTTATTTTATGCCTTGGGCATCATTGTGTTATTCATCATAAGCCGTCTTGCCTTTAAAATCATCAGTGGTATTGAAATGAAATCCTTGTCCTACAGCATCTCTGTACTTTTCTTTTATCTCTAAAGTGTCTCAGCAGCTGAAAAACTATCCTTGTGCTATTTTTCACCGATTGGTTGTACTTCCCCAACACTAACAATTAAAGCAATTCACACAACCATAAAGTGCAGCCCCTTTCAGACAGCACAGTTGCTAGGTAACATCTCTGTCCATCCGGAATGAAGTACAAAAGGACATATAAATGTATGAGACATTCTGGAATGTGACAATCACAGATTGATTTTTTTTCCTGCCACTTTTTCCCCATAAGACACATACCACCTTTTCAGTAAAAAACTGTTGCTATTCACATGTTCGTATGTAAATGTAAACCTCTTGATCTGATATTATCATTCATACCTTTACAAACACATCCATCAACCCATGGGCTCCCAAAGCACTTAGTAGAGAATTAGTTGCATGTAAATTGCACTTCATCTCTATAGAATTCCTCCCAAAAGCATTGCATACGAACATTTGTAAATTAACAAGCATGGCACACCACTTGTAAGTCCATTACATGCAACTTGACAGATCTTTCTCAATACTGTCACAGTTAATTAGAAACAAAAGCACATTGTTGATCATTGCAGTCAATGAACACTTTATCTTAGAGTTATTGCATAAAAATAGCCTGGAATTCTAATTTTTCCTGCCCATAATTCATAATACTCCCCATTTTTCATCCAATAGCTTGTTCAAGTCACATCTGGATCATGGAAGGCACATTTTACATGATGCAATCAAAAGTAGCCATTGCACAGTACTTAGACTCTAAACCAGAAATGCACACATTATATAACAAGCCTATTACATTTGAAAGATTTGTTTAATTATTATAATACACCTTAATAATAACCAATCAACATGCAAGTTTTGAAAAAGGGAGTTGATCCGATTTAAAACAATGTACAAGAGCAGTAAACCATACAACCATGTGCTCCCCATCCGATCTCAGAAGCTAAGCCAGGTTTGGCTCGGTTAGTATATGGACCTGTGAATTCCAGGTGCCGTAAGCTAAAGCCTTGTGATGGACAGGCCAACTGTTCAGGGTATTTCACTGCCTACGGCCCGAGATGCTGGGATAGACTCCAGCAGCCCTGCGACCCTGCATAGGACAAGCGGTTTGGAGAATGGATGGATGAATGGCAGTGAAGGCACCCCAGAGGCTTCAGACTTTACCAGCGTAGAGGATAAGTTTGCTGTTTTTTAACAAGGCTTGCATTGTAGGACTCTATTAAAGCCACAATATGTAAGATTTTTTTTATTAAAATATCCAAAAACTACTAGAACAGTGTTATATATTTTGCTGACTTGTGTACTTACATTATCCCACGGCCTCGTTTCACTTCCATGACTTTCAGCCCAACCATGCTTCATACTAAAGTGACCTTAATAAGTCTTTAATACATTAGCTCATACATGGACATGATTTCTGCCTGAGCCCCGACGGATTGCATTGGCTGTGGGGATGAAGACAACAACTATGATTCCACACTCAATCACGGCATCACGAATATGCGACATTTAGCGCCAAAAACTAAAAAAAGTCCAAATTCATTTTTTTCTTTACTCTATTTTGGTTAAAGGGGTCGTTGGATGCCCAATTTCCACAAGTTCATATGATTCTTTAGGATCTTAATGAAAAACCTATAATATACTCAATAGTAGTGTAAAAAACACCTTTTTACCTTGTCAAAATCAGCTCTGCAAAAAAATCAACTCTTTTGCATGGTCCTTTAAATGCAAATGAGCTTTGCTCACCCCGCCCCTCTTTGCCTGGGATGATGAGCCGTAATGTTTAAATGCGGCTAAACTTGCCAACAAGCTTTTTCTTTTTTTCTTTTAAAAACGAAAGTAACGTTATCCTCTGCATCTTCAGCAGCTCAGATGTCGGGAGTAAATGACGACTGCTATGCTCATTATTACATCCAACAACAGAGCACCTCAATCGCTCAATCTGAGACATTCTTGTCTTCCCCTGCACCTGAGTTGACACAATGGGTACACAGCTTGAATGCAGCTGAGCTTTTATTATGCCACAATCAACTTTTTTCTGCTTCTTCCGGTCATGTGTATGTAGGAAAAAGCAGTGCTGTTTTATCATACTAGATACATTTGAGTGTGTTGAAAGTTCTGTTAAAAAGCTACTTTGTGTGTCCATCACCTGACTTAAAAAATGCATAAAATGCATTAAAGTGTCTTTAGAGTTTTCATGTTTTCTACAAATTAAAACCGGAAAATCAAGGGCGTATGATGTAATTTGCAGGCAATGACACGATCCGTTACACTAGTTAAAATTGCTTACAGTATTTCTCTAGGTTTAAACAATTTTGAAATATTTGGGATATATGTAAGTACACAAGTCAGCAAAATATATAACACTGTTCTAATGGTTTTTGGATATTTTAATAAAAAATCTTACATATTGTGTCTTGAAACAAATCATAAAACTGATACAATTCAACAGCGACTTACATTCAGCAAAAATTTAATTTTAAGGCCCTATGTTTTTTTTTTTTTTTTTAACCAAATTCTGTTTTCCATTAATTTTAATTCAATTTAACAATCAAAAGCATATTTAATTAATTGAATTTATTAAAATAATTTATTATTATTTTATTTTTCTTTATTAATATTGTGCTGTGTAAATAAATTCTGATACTTTTTTTCTGTTAAATATTTTTCTGTTAAAAATAATGGTTCAATAATAATTTTATTATTATTATTATTAGTAGTAGTACTATAATTAAATTAAGTTATATATTTGTCACAATTTCTTCAAGTTAAACCCAACTTTTATCTTGACGACTTTTATGTTTCTGTTTGTATATAATATGACAATAGATTTTCAACTTTACTTTTGATTTATTCAGCCAAGATTTGGCAAATTTATTGACATTCCATGTTAGGGGCCATTCACATTGCGTCTTCTGTGTGCTCAAGTTTGTTATTTCGAATGTAGATGCGTGGCTATCCCACTCTTAATAGGAGTGACATTTGAACGGCCCCTTATACAGTAAATTCCATTTTTATGTCATGATTTTGTTATTTTGTTCACATTTTCCACATCGTAGAAATCATAGGGCAATAGTACTGTTACAATGTCATTAGAATATGTAAATTAATCATGAGTGCTCTTTCTCCATGTTAAAGTACAAATTTACTGCTGCTCGAAGAGATTTTGCAAGCAAAATTCTATAATCTTCATAGGAATCTGCACATTCGGGAGTTTTTAGGATGTAGGCGAATGCAGTGATCAACATGGAAGCGCAGAGGAGAGAGTACAAAATGAGGATTTGTAAAGAAAAACGTTGGAGGATTTAATATAAGCAAAGAGAAGACTGGTTTTGCTTTGCTGTAAACAAAACTTGGTTCTCGCAAGACTAGCATATTCTCACTGGAGCTAAGGCTACACCTACATCATCTGCTGGAATTCTACTCTCTTGAGAAAGTTTTAAATATGGATATCTTTCTTACCCAAACACATTGATTCATTTTTAGAAGGCCTTTATTAACCCCCCAGAGGTTCCATGTGGAGAACTTTTTATGATGGATGGATTCACTTTATTGGACTTCATAATCTCAACAGCCATTCACTTCCATTAATAAAGCTTGGATGAGCCAGGATAAAATGTAATAACTCAGATTGTATTTGTCTGAAAAAAAAAAAAAAGTTATGTACACCTAGGATTAACTTTTTTTTGCATTTCTACAGCATAGACAGCCAAGTTTTATTAAAAGACCGTCTTGTCAGCAGTGAACTCCCACTTTAGGTAAACATGCTACGTTAACATTATGCCTGTGATAACGGTGCAGCAAGACAGAGAGAGGGAACTCTAAAAGAGGCGAAAGATCGAACAGACTGGGACAGTGAGGCCCAAGAGACCCCTCTAATTACAGTTGAGAACAGCCAAGTAGATGCAATGCAAATGTCCTTCAGACAATTACGCGCTGCCGACGCTAGCATTCTCCAATGTTTCCTGATGCTCATCATCATTCTAACTCCTCGCCACATAATTAGAAATGAGCAGCCCCAAAGCCGAAAGCAGCCGGGCTCACGCGTTTAGTGTTATCCTGGCTCGGTTGTCCTCTCGTAGCCTACTTCATCAGACCATACCATGCGTTCCACGACCAGACACTGTAAATGGAAAATGAGATCCACTATTGACCTTCCTCATTTAATATAGCTCACAGAAAAGACACAGCGGATGCGTTTTAATTACCCTGCCCTCTGATTACACATCATCATCTTGGGCAGCTGTTATTGCAACGTGATGGAGTTACAGGCTAATGCAATTTGTTGGAGCATCACAAATGCAGTATCAAGAAGCAATGTGCGATTTGGTTGCGAATTAAAGTGCGAGGGACAGGGAAGCGATTAAGCCGCATCTTCACGTAGGTGACATTTAAATTTCGGTTTCCCAGTCAAATCTTATCTGGAGAAAATGTAAAGTTCACTGCTGTACTTTGGTAAACATTGCCATCGAAAGCGCTGATAATGCCTCATAATGTAATAGCCATATTAAAAAGACTTGTAATTGTAATTAGCCCTGGTTGTTCCTCGTGGCTATGGAAACTAATTTCCCTCAGGCATGCCTCTGTATGTAAACTGGAGGAGTATGAAAATACACAGCTTATGATTATGAAATAATATAGTGCTAATCGAAGATTGTTGTCTTCTAATAGGCATTGTGTGGTTAATGGACTCAGAAGATGGTTTTAATGGATGATATGTGCAGATCAAAATCTTTGCTGTATATGTGTCAGTTTGAAAAGTTGTGGAATCAACATGAGAATATATAATCATTTCCTATCAAAAGTAAAGGGTCAAAGACGAAAAAGGGTTTAAACATAAAAACAATATAAGTATAATATTGCTTTAAATTGTTGTTGTTTTTCTCAAAACATATTACAACGTTTTGTGCTTAATTTAATAGCATTTTTGTTTTTGTTTTTCTGAGCAAAAAATAAATATCATACATTTTCCACTAATTTACAGAAGACACCCACTAAAATGTCATTCAATAGAAAAATAATGTCAGGCATATTTACAACAAAAATCAACTTGCCCATTTGTCAGTAAGATTTTTTACTCAATTAAAACACAATAAAATTTAATATGCTCCCTTAATCTTTTATATATTTTAAAACGTACAAGTCAGAATAAGCATGTTGCTTGAATTTTTACATAAATATTGTGTTACACTGAATGACAATGTAAAATTATTTCAGCCAAATTTTGACATTTTATTCTCCAAAAACTTATTTGGAACCTTAAAAGTAGACACTTTACTTACATTTAATGTGCTTTCTATGTACAAAAAAAAAAAAAAAAAAAAAAAAAAAAAAGAACTTTTGTAAATTTCTTTTGGCATGGACATCTTAACTTCTTTGACCCTAATATAGGTCCTCTCAATGGATTTTTTTCCAGGATTGGATACAGAAATAAACAACAGCAGGGTACAGCTGCTGTATAGAGGTACAATGGCAGAGCATTGCAGATATTATTTGAGTGACATCTTTTGTTCCAACAGCAAAAAATAAGTCCTTGTTTCCACAATTTTACAAAAGCAGAAAAAGAGAGACATTGATTGTGGCAGTCAGAAGAGAGAAAGGCACTGCATTTATGGTCACTATCTTTGTCAGCTGTATGTACAATATAATTGAAGGCTGTAAAGTGCACAGACCAAAATATATACAATTGTGTCATGACAATGCAGTTAAGCATTTTTCTCCCTCTTAATTATTATTGAGGTCAAATCTCAAGTTGACAGTTTAACAGCTGAGCCTAAGCCTCAGTTACTAATTCGAAAACGTCACTTTAGAACTAGTATTGAAGGAACGCTAAGTTGCATTATTAAAAGCTTATTGTATTGCTGTATTAAAAGCTTATTGTATTACTGTATTAAAAGCTCACCGTATTATGTAGAGGAGGAGTTCTCAACTCTGGCCCTCGAGGTCCATTTTCCTGCAGAGTTTAGCTCCAACCCTAATCAAACACACCTGAACAAGCTAATCAAGCTCTTCATCATTACTAGAAAGTTACAGGCAGGTGAGTTTGATCAAGGTTGGAGGTAAACTCTGCAGGAAAGTGGACCTCGAGGGCCAGAGTTGAGAACCTCTGATGCAGAGTATTATGGGAGAGAGATGGACTGAGCGAGTGTGATTACCTGCATCTGATACAGCATTCATTCTTCAGTTCAATCACATATTCACAATAAAACATTAGAATGTCCGCTGAGGAAAGCGATATCTTTGTCGCGCTATCCTTTCATCTGTTAATGGTGATTTCCAACGACAATGCTGCTTAGTGCATTTGTTGGCTGCTTCTTACAAGGTGTTGGTAAAAGTAAAAAACGTATTAATATTTAATAAACAACAACAGCCATCATAAAAGTTGCTAGGCAATTTTTTTTAAAGGCAGTGCTCTGATATACAGCATTAAATTTACATAAAATATAATGTGATGGAATTCTGCCCTCAGCCAAAACTATATGCTATAGGACCAGAAAGAAATATTGTGTGTGTGTGTGTGTGTGTGTGTGTGTGTGTGTGTGTCTGTATATACTGTATATAATTTATTACAAAGAAAAGCTTCACAGGAATTACTTCATACTTCATACATCATGTCACAGAAACCTTAAACAGAAAATTTTAATCTGCATCTATAAAGTAACATAAAAGAAATGTAAGTGTTGTCATCTGATCTGCACTTTGAAAAGTGACATGTACTGAACACTTATTAGCATGTGTGCCGTACCGACACAGGGGCACTGCACTGAGGAAAAAGAGTGTTCCCAGAATGACTGTAGGGGCCGTAATTATGATATTATTCAAAAAGCCCCTGCTCCTGAAACCCCTGCTTTTCAAAAAGGCCTGGCATGTCAGCACTGCTTTTAGTGTGCCGCGCATTGAGGTAAATGGACCCTGGGAATCAAAAAATGGCCTCTGCTTAAAAAGAACACCTTAATAACGCTATCAGAATGACTGGTTGAAAACTTTTCAAACCAAAGTCAGATCAAAGAGTTTGAGAAAACGCTCCCGAATCGCTGGGGTCGGGAACCTAGGGAAGGGAGGATTTATTATAAAGACCTGCTGTAAACTGGGGATGAAAAGCACCACGTGTAAGAGCTCGGAAGTAGCTCTTTTGAAGCAAGGCCCAGTGGTGGAGACTTCACTCACGCGTGCGACGGTTGATTTTTTTTTAAGCTTGCCCGAGATGCATCTGCGGATTTCAGGTGTTGATTCCCAACCGGAAATCTGAGTATAAGTGTCTATTAGACTCTTTAAGGCTGACAACAAAGAACTCACCTTTTGTGTTCATCCCCTTTCTCTTTATTTCAAGGCTAAAAATCACAGAAAGGGAGGTTTTTGTGTCCCTGTGGTAGGTTTGCCTGCAGTTACGCTTTTAAGTATGGAAGCGTGCTGACGTGCGCGGCCCCCCACTAGGAGATAAACTACATTACTGACATCAGACCCTTTGAAGCACTTTCTCTCCCTGCAGCTTTGACTTCATTTCTAATTTCAAACACTCAGTGGCAACGCTGAAGCAAACCGGGCACAAACGACCGCCATGCCGCGTGGCTTTTTTCCCCCACCCATTCGGTATGTGTGCACATGATTTTGCTATGGGGCTTCTGAGAAATAATTCAGCATCTGCTGTGAGACATGTGTGTGTAAACCGCAAAGTGCAAAGACGAACCCTCTGGCCGTATCTTTTGTGCCTCTTTCTTTTCGCGTTGGCTATCGTTTCAAAGGAAGTTCAGCAGGGGTGTGCAATTATGCCCCAAGGCAATCAGGTGCTTATCATTTTGCTAGACGCTCTCTTACACTAATTGTGACTCAGCTAGTTGATGAAAAATAACACTGACTGCTACCTGAGGAACTTAGCTTCAATGTTATCTAATGATTGAAAGTGCAATCCTTCTCATATTGTGTTTATATATAAACTGTGGTTCAAAAGTTTGGGCTTGGTAAGATTTTTTAATGCTGTTGAGAGAATTCTCCTAGACACACTAAGAATATCAAAAATACAGTAAGAACATTGTAAAGAAAAAATAAATAAATAAATAAAGTTCTATTTTAATATGTTTTGAAATGTAATTTATATGGAGGCCTGTTTCCACCACTGAATAAAAAATAAAATAAAACATAACTTCTAAATTGGAACAACTAATTTTGTACTTAATGCTCTTTAATTGTGCAGAAGTCTAACTAAAGATATACTTAAGTATATTTGATTGTGCTAAAGTGGAACTATTGCAAGTTTACTTTAGGTACACTTTAAATATTTAGCATTTAAAGACCAATATTATTTAAAGGTCATACCATTCACTTCGATAGTGACATTAAAACATATACTTTAGGCTTACTATTAAGAAATGTGCATTGTGCACAAGTAGTACTCAAAATAAAGTTTAATAAAAAAAAATTATATCAGTCAGTCTCAAGCGATATGTCAATGAATGTGGTAATAGACTTAAACTTGAGTTTATATATCGCAATTCTGACCTCATAACTTGCAATCGCAGTCAGAAAAAAAGTCAGAATTGCAAGACTTACACTTGCAATTGAGAGAGAAATTGCAAGAATTGCAAAATGTATACATATATGATTATAATAAAAAAAAAAACACTTTATCACAATTGTTATAGTTGTAATAGTTTATGTACTGCAATTCTGGACTTATAACTCACAATCTTGAGAAAAAAGTCAGAATTGCAAGACATAAACTCACAACTGCGAGAGAAAAGTCGGAATTTTGAGATTTATACTCGCAATTGTGAGAAAATATATATATAAATACTACTTTATATACTACAATTCTGACCTTATAACTGGCAATTCTGCAAAAAAAGTCTGAATTTTGCAATATAACTCAATCATAAGTTTAGCTCACAATTCTGAGAAAAAAGTCAGAATTGCAAGACTTAAACTCGCAATTGTGAAAAAAAAAAACGTATTTCTTGCAATCATGAGTTTATATCTTGCAGTTCTGAGAAAAAAGTCAGTATTGCAAGATATTAGTAGTCAACATTTGAAGTGGATCAAAAACCTTTCACTACAGTTGTCCTAAAACCAAAACAATACCCGTTCTTATCTTAGGACAACTTTGATTAAGTTTTTTTGATCCACTTCAAATGTTGACTACTGTATACACACAATTGCGAGAGAAAAAAATTATAACCTTATAACTCAAAAAAAAAGTGAAAAAATTTGTGAAAATGTGCGATATAAACTTGAATTGTGAGGACAAAATTATTTTATTTTTTGCGAGTTTACATAATGAAATTCTGACCGCATAACTCACAATTGTGAGTTTATATCTCACAATTCTAAGAAAAAAAAATAGAATGGCAAGATTTAAATTGTCAATTTGCGAGAAAAAGTCAAAATTAGAAGACATATAATCGCAATTGCGAGAAAAAACTGTGACTCACCTAACTGTGAGTTTATATACTGCAGTTCTGACCTTATAACTTGCAATTCTGTGAAAAAAGTCAGAATTGTGCGATATAAACTTTAAATTGTAAGAATTTTTTTTTTTTTTTGTTGTTGTTTGCAAGTTCATATACCACAATTCTGACCTCATAACTCACAATCGCAATTCTTTATTTGAAATAAAAATCGTTTGTTACATTATTAATGTTTTACTGTCGTCAGTCATTGTGAGGGTAATGAAACTGTTATACAAGATATAAAATCTTGGAATCTGGAAAGAACCTACAACGCTAATAGTTTAGGCTAATTCAGATTCACAGACTATTTGTATATATGCATTACTGTTCAAAAGTTTGGGGTCTGCAAGGTTTTTATTATTATTATTTTAATTAGAATTTAATATTTTTATTTAGCAAAGCCCCCAATTGCAGCAATTACAGTTGTACAACAGTTAGTTCCACTTTTCAAATCTGATTGGCCAAGAGTGCTGATATTAGAGCGTAAGAGCACTGAGATGATTCACAGTTTGTATTGTCTGCATTCACAGTGGATGCGTATTTAAATAACAACTTTACATCTTTCAAAATATCATCTTTTGTGTTTCTTAGAAGTAAAAAGTCATACAGGTTTGGAATGACAGGTGGAGTAAATAATGACAGAATTTAAATGTTGGGTGAACTGTCGTTATTTTTGTTCTATTAATAACATTCATAATATTAAGGTTGAAACATGATGCCACATAGACTATTTTATCGATGTCCTTACTACTTTTCTGGGCCTTGATCATGCCACTTCGTTACTGTCTATAAAGGGTCAGAACGCTCTTGGATTTCCTAAAAAAATATCTTAATTTGTGCTTTCCGAAAATGAATGATGGTCTTACAGGTTTGGAACGACATTTCATTTTTGGTGAACTATCCTTTAATATTACATTATGTAGTGGACTTTCAAATATTGTGTTGGGAACTGAGGGGCCTTCAAGTCAAAAAGGTTGAGATCCACTGTTTGGTTGCTAAGTAGCTCTAGAACCACTCAGAACCATTTACACTTGCTTTCAAAAATGTAAAATTCTATTCTAGCCATGCACACTAAAAATAAGCTTCACCACAAGGACTCAGGCAGGACAGCTTGGAAGTCCCACCATCATTTCAGAGTGAAGGACACATTTGCATCTCCCAAATTCTGGCAGAGGATCCAAACTCCCACCGGGCTTCATTTAAGCATCTCAGGTATTTATATTACAGCTAAAAATGAAAGGACTGAATGGAGCTGTTGAAAATGTCAAACATCATTCGAAATAATGCAGGACTGAGCATGCATCTGCAGTTGAACGCCAACGTCACGTCAACTAGATATAAAAAATAACTACGGCCAGATGCTGTTTGCACTAAATACCCTCTTTTCAATTTGTGTCGCTATGGCAACCATCTGTGAATAAGTCCTTTCTCTTTAACCTATTCCCTTCTTTTGTGCGCATGCTTTTTTGGCGGCCTCCCCATGTTGTTTTTCCTCTTCATCCACTCAACATGTGTCTTCTAAAGGGGAGTACCGGCAGTGGCAGCCCCGCTATTCCCCACTGTATCATTAAGCATGCCTGCAGTGGTGCCGAGACTGTCGACAGTCTGACAACTGTCTCTCCAGCCAAGCATCGCCTGGCTTACGAGCACAAACAAAGACTTTCTTTGGCAAATTTTGCCTGGCAATTACCTAAAACAGCATGGGATTTGACATGATTAATTCAGTTGGTGTAAACATTTCATTACGGTGCTAACAGGTGGATAAACAGATGTGGGTTGATATAGCATGGCTTGTTGTTTCTTGTGAGAAAGCAAGATGTGAGAAGACATCAATAAAAGATCTTTTTCGAACGCACCCTATAATGAAAAGAGATAAAGTCGGGGCGAAGGATAACGACACGCTCAGGCATTTGAAATTTCATTACTTTTGGAATTTGGATGGCGTTTGTTTTTGCCGCAGAACCTCCAACGGGATTTGATAAGTTCAAGCGCGAAAAATCCAAAAAGAATCTTTCCTCAAGATTTAGGTCAACAGCTAAGTTGGTGAGTTGGTGCTGACTGTACTGAGGATATAACATGAGATCAAATTTCCTCCTATTAACGTGAAATGCAAAAACAGAGTACAACGTATACAACATATGCAATGCAATTGGAACACCACAAAAAAAAAAAAAAAAAAAAAAAAATACCAATATATGCATATTCTTTAAGTCATAAAACAACTAAAACAATTAAAACCTCCAAGATGTAGATGAGTTTGTTTCTTCATTAAAGTAGATTTGAAGAACTTCAGCATTACATCACTTGCTCACCAATGGATGCTAGGCAAGTGAATGGGTGCCGTCAGAATGAGAGTTCAAACTGCTGATGAAAACATCACAATAATCCACAAGTAATCCACACCACTCCAGTCCATCAATTAATGTCTTGTGAAGTGAACAGCTGTGTGTTTGTAAGAAACAAATCTATCATTACGGTGTTTTGACTTTATACCTTCGCTTATGGACGAAATATGAGTCCATAATAAAGCTTCCTCCAGTGAAAAAGTCCATGTTCTCTTACTTTAAATTGCACAAACATATTATTGTTGTGCTTGATCTGTGCATCTTCTCTCCTAAAGTAATATTATGGATAGATTACATGTAATTAAGCCAGAAGCAACATTTTAGGAATAAAAATATGCAGTTTTCGACTGGAGATGTGTGGATTACTTCTGGATTATTGTGTTGGTTTTTTTACTAGCTGTTTGGACTGTCATTCTGACGGCACCCATTCACTGCAGAGGATCCATTGGTGAGCAAGTGATGTAATGCTAAATTTCTCCAAATCTGTTCATCTTGGATGACCAGAGGGTGAGTGAATTTTCAGCAATTTTTATTTCTAGGTGAACTATTCCTTTAAATGATTAATTAAATTATTTATTATTATTTTTTTAAAGATTCACTTTATGTCAGATGGCAATAGCAATCTAATGTAAAACCAGAGGAAATGACTGAACAAAAGTTGCCAGAAAGTCAATATGGTACTAGAATTTATTACTTACTTACAGTTCAGGAAGGACATAAAAGCTCTAAGATTTTATTTAAAATATCTTAATTTGTATCAAAGATTAACCAAAGTCTTATGGGTTTGTAATGACATGAGGGTGATTAAATGATGACAGATTTTTTTTTTTTTTGATGAACTATCCATTTAATAACATTTGCAATTATGCATTAAGCAGATGCCTTTATCCGAAGTGGCTTACAAAAACTGGAACAAAAGTAATTTGTCAAGGAGCCAACAATATTCATAATATACAGCTGAAGTCAAAAGTTTACATACACCTTGCAGAATCTGCAAAATGTTAATTATTTTACTAAAATAAGGGGGGTCATACAAAATGCATGTTATTTTTTATTTAGTACTGACCTGAATGAACTGGCGAAAAGTAAATAGTAGAGATGTAATGATATCAAAATCTGACAATACAATAGTATCGCGATATGAAGTCCACGATATTTGCAAAAAAAAAAAAATTATGCAATATTTAAAAAAAAAAAAGAAAAAATGAAGACTGAAGAATTTTACTGTAAAATAAATTAAAATGATTATTTCATAAATATTTTATTTTTACACTACAGTAGGAAAATTCCAATTTCTTTCCTAATTTCTACACTTAAAAGAGATATTTTGAATTTGGACTGAAGTAGCATTACCCATTTAAACCACTAGCTGTCAGCAATTCAGACTGCACTTTTAAGCTTTTATTTTGACGGAAACAGCAGTAGATCTTATATTTTGATGGAAAATCCAGCTTCACTGAAAACAGGCTTACAAAAACACATCTTACTACAAATCATGCTATAATCATCTGCCGCAAAAATAAAGCATAATTGGTGGCTGTTATGTTCCCAAACGCACACTAAACTCACAGCACATGAGTTTAATGAGTTCACTGCATTCACTGTGAACTGAGCCGTTCTGAGGCGCGGAAAACACCGGATCACGAGCTGATCGCCTGAACCAAGTGCACATTTCACTTTGAAACCCACAGCAAAAACAGACTTGATGAAGGGATTAAGCCATATTGTGCTTTCAGTTTTAGTTCGTTTGACATATACTATGCCAAAGCATAATAGCCCACAACACAACTCTAAAGATCATTTATGGTAGAATAAGAAGTTTAAATATATTTAAAAAATACAGTTTTTGCCTGGAAGACTTTGCTATTGCCACTATTGATAATACCGTTACATCCCTAAGAAATGTCAGTGAAATTAACTGATGTTTTAAAAGTTATTTCAAAGTGTGTGAAGGGCACCGTTTGTGTAACATACTCCTCAACAAATGCGTGTTCAGGGCATATGAGAGATGGATGCACGTGAGTCAGTTTACTTAACCTTTGATGCAACAACCTGTTCAACAGAGTCAGAAACCCTGGATTAAGAGAAATGGATACAACAGGAGGAAGGACAGCAGTGAATAGCGGTGAGGTGAATTAGTCTGACCCTCAGGGTCAACGCTGTTGCACTGCAGGTGAATTTCAACCAATTCTGCAGTCAAAACAGCCTTGCGACTGTGCGCCTGCTCTCTGACACCATTAAAAAACATATTCCCTCCACACTGACCCTTAGACAGCATTAAAAAAGACAAGAGAAATTAGCCACAGATATATTTCATGGTCTAGACTGCTAGGGTATAGCATATAAATTTGCTCGGACTTGGTTTTATATGGGTGCACTTGCTAAGATTTATGCTGATTCCATTAAAAAGACTATTTGATAACACTGTGCATTGTGGAATAAATCACAAAAATATGCCATAAATATGCCATTAAGAATTTATACATACCCAGATATGTATTATACTCTGATATGTGTAACACTGACACATTCACAACTGCAAAACTTTTGCCAAACAATATAAAATATCAAATAGTTTAACAGATGAATATGAATGCATACATTCAATGTCTTTAACAGATCCATTAGATGTGGAGAGGCACTTTACACCTGTTTTAAAGCACCTGTTTTATGAGCACACAAAAAGCTTTTGTCGCTTATTGAAAATAGTATATGCTACTGTACAGGCACCCTGAGATCCACAGAACACAACATTCTTACAAAATTAGCTAATTAAATAATTTGAATGTGGCAAAAATATATTTAGATCAAATAAAAGACAATTAGTGTATATTATACTGTACGGATACCTTATATCTGTGTGTTTGCTAACAGATCATATTTGTGATGGCCAGCTGTCTGTGCCTCTTTTAGCACCAGCCTGGATATTTGTGAATATCGAGACACATGCACAAATGGGCTGGAAAAATTGGAGACACCTGTCCCCTATTAAAACACAAAAGAACCAGTGACATCCAGAAATGCATTTCTGCACCATCATGAGAACTACGTGCATGTTAATGGCTTGAAATGCAACTTCATGTCAGTAAGAATTCACTATTATGTTAAACAGTGTTACTAGAAATCAGAGAGATGGAAATTAAGTTATATTTCACACATGCACATTTTCTCGCCCACTAGCCATTTAAAGATGAGCAAGTTAGCGAGAGCTACCATCTGTATTGCTAAGTCTGCGGTTGTTTTTGATGTCCGTGGGTTGAAGCAACCCCAATAATATATAATCATATTAGACGATGCCATGCAAATTTACCAGGGGAACCCAGACAAAAGCTTTTACACCCACGAACACGATTTTTAATAGGGGACTCTCCCTCGAAACACGATTGGGCTAGTTTTGAGTAGCAATTGGGAGGGTTTTGTTGTGAAAACCTGGCAACCCTGCATGCTCCAATTTGTTCATGACATAAAAACATTGTTAAGTTTAACACTTATGCAAGCGAATCGTGCCCACAGCTACACTGCTTTACAAAGGCTAAGTGCAGTAACTACGCCAACACTGAAACTTAGAAAAATGCCTTTAAAGTTTTTACGCCAGCTAGTCAAACATGTTGTGGGTAGATTAGTAGTAATGCATTCATGTAATGCCTTCTTAGGAAGACATTTTTATAGATACTAAGCATGACAACTGATGTGATCTTTGACCACCATAATGCAGATACTGCACTCTGCCTTTGGATTACCTGAAACAGCTAAAACACTATTGCAAAAGCAAAGTGCAGTATCTACAAACTAAATGTGTTCAACCAACTTTCTTGATGTGTTTTTTTTTTACTACATGTTGATTGTTTTTAATAACTTTAATAGTTTTATTGATGTTTGCATGCTGTGAATGTTAAAATTGCTCAGTAGTAAGCCTCAAGATTAAGAGTGATCTTATCGCAATGCTCCTTTCACAACCAAGGGTGTTTAGCTCATTTTATTTTATTTTAATTGTATTTAATTAATTACTTTAAAAAACAATTGCTTTAAAAACAATTAAAAAGTTAAAAATGTACACAATTTAAAAATAGGAAGTACAACAAAAAGTAGTGTGTGTAGGCTATTCTCAAACGTGTACATTTACACTATTATGGGTAACACTTTACAATAAGGGTACATGAATAATCATGTACTAATGCCTAAATTAATACTTAATTCATCACCTACTAATGATTATTCAAGGAATTAACTAATTATGAACTAACAAAGGGCTATCCTTAACTACAACTGGAGTCATACGGATTCATGGATGAATAACGGCAGCCTTAACTACATGTTAGTACATGTTTGATAGTTAATGCATTAATTAACATTTATGGGTAAACTAAATCTTTAGGAAAGAATGAGAAATACTCTGACTTTGAAATTAATTTAAGTTATTTAATACTATCATAATTTGAGCATTTGACATCTTCAGCTTTGTCTTAAACATTATTGGGTGTCAAAGGATTAGTTGATCCTCTTCATCAAGTGTAGAAAATACTAAATACACTAATGCCTGATCTTGTCTGTTTTATGTTCTTCTCTTTCCCTTTAAACTCACCTATTGATTTATACACAGAATAATAAAATATAAAAACACAAAACCCACAAAGAACATTTGTAGAACAATTCCTAAAGAAATGCTCAAACTAGAAAGAGTTCACTCTCCATCCAGACAGAGCCGTGAAGATCCTGCACCTCCGCTCTCTGACTTCTTGAAAATCCACACGGCATCTTGGCACAGCATAACCAGGCTGATACTCACTGTGTTAGTACATGTGTATTTGATAGGAAGTATATCATAAATCATGAGCTGAGTTTAGTGAGTAGTTAACAGTGAATGCATTATGATTGGGCCCTCTCAAGTAAAGTCATGTCAAAATCAACTTTAACAAGCCATTAGTTAATGTTAGTGCATGGGTAGTTAAGAGTGAATTCATTATGATTGGGCCCTCTCAAGTAAAGTCATGTCAAAATCAACCTTAACAAGCCATTAGTTAATGTTAGTGCATGGGTAGTTAAGAGTGAATTCATTATGATTGGGCCCTCTCAAGTAAAGTCATGTCAAAATCAACCTTAACAAGCCATTAGTTAATGTTAGTGCATGGGTAGTTAATAATAAGTTATGAATGATGAAGTGACACAATGACACATTAACAAATCATCAAATTACATAACATTAAACATGCTGTAAGAGTATCCCTGTTCATTTATACCACCAGTACAACAAACAGTGATTTTTTTAGTTACTTTATTTTTCATTGACATAATTTCACATACATGGACTCAAAAGAAAGCATACAAACATAATGTTACTTCTAAAGACACACAGAATGTAAAATATTTAGCTTCCAGAAACTCAAAAACGTTCAATTACCGTGTATAAATAAATAATACAAAAACGCAGATGCAAACATGACTTTAATCCGGTTTACAAAAGCAGATAAAAAAATCGACATTACCGAAACAACAAACCTTAAGCGCTGAGCGAGTGCCTAGAGTACGCCACTAATTAGTGTCCCACTTGAAACAAACCTTACATACTGTAGTCCCCTTTATTTGAAATTATTAAATTATTGTTCGTTGAAAGTATTAGTGCCATTAATTAGACAGATATGTTAAACCAAATTAAAAAAATAGACCATTAGCTAATACTTTCAATTATCATTAATTTAACCATTTCAAATAAACGGAACTACAGTATGTAAGGTTGTTTCTGTAGGGACACTCATTAGTGGCGCACTCTAGACACTCGCTCGGTGTAAGGTTTGTTTCGGTAATGCCATTTTAATTTAATGTCGTCTGCTTTTGTAAAACAAATCAAAGTTATGTTTGCATCTACATCTGCATTTTTTTTGTGTGGAAAGTTAGGCACATTAAATAACAGCATGGTTTTGAGCTTCTGAACTATTTGACCGTCTGTGTGTAACATTATGTTTGGACTTTCTTTCGAGTCCATTTATGTGAAATTATGTAAATTGTTAGTTGTACTGGTGGTGTAAATGAACAAGGAGGACACTCTTACAGCATGTTTAATGTTTAATATTTAATATTTATACATCTGCACATTGTCTTGCCCATAATTGCACATTCCATTTTTTTTAAATATTTATTATATTCTATTCCTATTTCTAATATTTTATGGTTATTTTTTATTGTATATTTGTACATGATGCAAATTTCTTTTTACAACTAAAGTTAATCCTATTATATTCTAATTTGTTTAATTATCTTATTTCTCATTCTATACTGGAACTTCCTTATAAAATGTATGGGTTATTAGCAGTCGTATAAGAATTTCACTTTATATAATACTGTGTATGTGTATGTGACAAATAAAATTTGAATTTGGTATGTAATTTGATGATTTGTTAATGTGTCACTTCATTACTAACTATTATTTACTACCCATGCACTAACATTAACTAATGGCTTGTTTATGTTGATTTTGACATGACTTTACTTGAGAGGGCCCAATCATAATGAATTCACTCTTAACTACCCATGCACTAACATTAACTAATGGCTTGTTAAGGTTGATTTTGACATGACTTTACTTGAGAGGGCCCAATCATAATGAATTCACTCTTAACTACCCATGCACTAACATTAACTAATGGCTTGTTAAGGTTGATTTTGACATGACTTTACTTGAGAAGGCCCAATCATAATGAATTCACTCTTAACTACCCATGCACTAACATTAACTAATGGCTAGTTAAGGTTGATTTTGACATGACTTTACTTGAGAGGGCCCAATCATAATGAATTCACTCTTAACTACCCATGCACTAACATTAACTAATGGCTTGTTAAGGTTGATTTTGACATGACTTTA